>NC_142007.1:2346184-2393684 GCF_049901715.1 Pseudonaja textilis | reverse complement strand
ACCAACATTTGACCAACAAATGAATCTCAGTGCCTTGCTGGTTAAAATATGCCCATTCTCGAACCATTAAACCTAATAGCCCTTATCAATGGCCATCAAATTTCCCCCAATTGTATCCTGCTCACTGTCAGGATTCCGGCAGTTACCCGCAATTAAATCATGAGTCTCGAGCCAAACTTCTAAAACTTCCAAAAGGATTTATTGGGAGTTAACGTGTCCGGCACTGCCTGGGTGTAGCCGACTCTGAGACACATCATTCATTGTCGCCCTTGACCCTGGTTTCCCCACCCCCCACCCGCCTGGGTGTATCATAATTCATATTCTCCAATGGGACACCTCCATAGCCCGGAGTCATCGATCACGTTCTCCAGTTAGGATTTTGCATGGCAGAAACTTTAGTCACCTAGTTGCTATCTTTGAAAAACTATGTATGGAATGCGCTTTTGCTTTCCAAGCTGCCGCACTACCCCTCCCTCCCTTTCTGTTTTCTGTAAAAAGGCCATAGAAATATTTTACGAGTTGACACTCGCACCGTTTTCAGCTATCTCAACCTTTGGGCAACATTGCGATGTGATAATATTTCCCTAATCCGGTTTTCCCTTCTGCTTCTCTCTCCCCTGGGGCTTTTAAGGGCCAATTCCTAGGGAATTCGGGCGAAGTGAACGACGGTTCTTATAATATAGGCAATGCGCCAAGTTTCTGGCAGATCTTCGTCCGAACATCCATCTCTCTAATTTAATCCCAGAACTCGTAACTAGATTGCCATAGAGAAATTGCAGCACCGGCAATAAAAAAATAAAGAAAAAAAAATAACAATTGG
This sequence comes from Pseudonaja textilis, assembly GCF_049901715.1. Lineage (NCBI taxonomy): Eukaryota > Metazoa > Chordata > Lepidosauria > Squamata > Elapidae > Pseudonaja > Pseudonaja textilis. The sequence goes on along the minus strand of NC_142007.1, from coordinate 2,392,864 downwards.
ACCTTGCAACTTGAAATGAAGGACAGCATTAAGCATTCTGATGGTGTCAGCCCTGGGATGTTTTTTTCCCTGTTTAATTAGCAACCTTTAGCCCTTAGCCAGGAGGAAGGGTGGACAGCGAAGAGTTAGTAGAACATGGAGATTTGCGGTTGTTTGCTGGGGACCTTTGTCTAGTGTTGAATGGCGTAAATTGGACCTGCCTCTGCGGACCTGGAGAGCGCTTGGTGTAAATCAAGAGAGCCCTCATTATCTCTAGAAAAAGGGCTGAGAAAGGTCTTTGTGAAGCGGCAAGTTCTCCCCTCCGTTCTGGAATCTCTCCCGGGCTCCTTCCGAGTCCTTGTTTAATTAATTGGATCGATGCAACGGAAATGGCTCTTTGCAAATGTCCAAGGCCTTCCGAAGCCAACCTTAGACTTACCCTTAGAATCACTTTACTGTCACTTTGAATGTAGACTAATTGGCCTAGGTTAAAACGAAATTTCATTGCGTGCAGCTCTCAAAGGATCCCCACCTCCGACGTACAGTGCATTTGTTGCTGTTAGTTGCGAAGTCATGTCCGACCCGCATCACAACCCCATGGACAACGTTCCTCCGGGCCTCCTTGTCCTCTAACCATCTTCTGGAGTCCATTTAAGCTCACGCCGACCGCTTCAGTGGCTCCGTCCAGCTCCCTCCTTCTCTGCTGTCCCTTTCTTCTTCTTCTTCTTCTTCTTCTTCTTCTTCTTCTTCTTCTTCTTCTTCTTCTTCTTCTTCTTCTTCTTCTTCTTCTTCTTCTTCTTCTTCTTCTTCTTCTTCTTCTTCTTCTTCTTCTTCTTCTTCTTCTTCTTCTTCTTCTTCTTCTTCTTCTTCTTCTTCTTCTTCTTCTTCTTCTTCTTCTTCTTCTTCTTCTTCTTCTTCTTCTTCTTCTTCTTCTTCTTCTTCTTCTTCTTCTTCTTCTTCTTCTTCTTCTTCCCTCCATCGTTCCCAGCATTCGGCTCTTCTCCAGGGAGTCCTTCCTTCTCATCAGGTAGCCAAAGACTTTGAGTTTCATCTTCAGGATCCGGCCTTCTAAAGAGCAGTCAGGGTTGGTTTCCTCTAGGACCGACCGGTTGGATCACCTTGTGTCTGATCGAACGTTCAATTTAAATTGGTAAGCCGTTTTTAATTTGGTTTCCAGTGTCCCTGGGGGCCGCCGTCCCATGATTACAAGCCTAGGCATTCCTCTCAGCGCATTTTCTGCTTCTTAATTAGTCCAAAAAAAGGGGGGGGAAATCATTCATTAAAAGGGATGCGTGCAAATTCACCCGGGAATTAATTCTTTGAATGTCAGCAGTAGCCTTCTGGAAGTCTTGATGAGTTGCTGATCTCCGCCCAAAGCACATATCTGACCTTTAATCTGGGCAGAAAACCAACAGCCCCCAGTTCTTGCTAGATATTTGCACCCCTGGCCGGCCTCAGGTGAGCCTTGAAACAGCACCTGAGCAGCCCACCGATTAATTAAATAGAGGATCAATTCCAGGTATAACGGAGCACTGCTAAGGGAGTGGCCGCTTCCTCCCTACCTGCCCAGGTGTTCCTCTCTCAGCTTCGATGCAAAATCCATAAGCGAGGATGACCGAATATAAACCAAGCTGAGATGTAACCCAGATTCTCACGATATTGCTGATTGTCGGGTTGGAATGAGACTAATAGAAAACTCAGGGTGGGTGGGTGAAGAAATATTACTGATGTAGCCTTACCTATGGGAAGACTTTTTTTTTTTGCTAATTATACCATTTACGCTGACTAACTTTAATCGGTCCTTAAATGAATCATTATAAGTTGAAAATCTCCCGAATGCATATACGGTCGTATGCATTTTGGGGTGTATGAAATTCAGCAGGACTTGTCCTGTAATTATATTCCAAATAGTTAATTTAATTTGGGGAGAACAGGCGGCAGCAAAATATAAATAAATGTGATTTTTCCCCGTCCCTTTTCCCCTTTCCTCCCTATTTCTCCAGGAATAGGAGTTTATCCCTGGAGCCTAGGTTTGTTTAAAAGGAATTCCAGAGTTATCCTAATGACAACAGTAAACTGGGTTAGGTTAAGGTTTTTCAGCTCACGGCTAAACAATTCCTTTTAGAAACCTCTTCTCTGGATCCACCAGGAGGGCTTTCCATTCTCATAAGGCCACATTTTTCTATTAATATTTCGAATGAAGCCTCCTGAAGTCGCTGCGGCCAATACTCCATCTTCATGCGCCAAGAGCACGACCTCCAGGATTGAACGCGCCCCTGTAGGTCAGCGCCTCCAATACGTGGTGTAAATTACTCGCAGCGCTGTTGCAGGGGGGCTTCTATTTTTCGGATTCAAATCTAGGTAGTGAGTAGGTGGAAGAGAAGATGAGTTTCAAGGAAGCAAGGAATGATAGAAGGTACGGTCCCAGAATATTTAGAACCCGGTTCTTTTTTTTAGGTTTACACCATTAAACCATCTTGGTTTAGGTTTAAACCATTCAAGCATCACTGATATCTGCAGCAATAAAGTGCAAAACAACAACAACGAAGTACCCAATATGTATTCTTTCTTTCTTTCTTTCTTTCTTTCTTTCTTTCTTTCTTTCTTTCTTTCTTTCTTTCTTTCTTTCTTTCTATCTATCTATCTATCTATCTATCTATCTATCTATCTATCTATCTATCTCTATTTCTATCTTTATCTATTTCTATATCTATCTATCTATCTATCTATCTATCTATCTATCTAGTTATATCTATCTATCTTTATCTATATCTATTTCTATTTCTATCTATCTTTATCTATTTCTATATCTATCTATCGTTATCTATCTATCTACCTACCTGTCTATCTATCTACCCATCCATCCATCTATATTTCTATTTCTATCTTTATCTATCTCTATCTATCTATCTATCTATCTATCTATCTATCTATCTATCTATCTATCTATTTATCTCTATTTCTATTTCTATCTATCTTTATCTATTTCTATATCTATCTATCTATCTATCTATCTATCTATCTATCTATCTATCTATCTATCTATCTATCTAGTTATATCTATCTATCTTTATCTATATCTATATCTATTTCTATCTATCTTTATCTATTTCTATATCTATCTATCTATCTATCTATCTATCTATCTATCTATCTATCTATCTATCCGTTATCTATCTATCTACCTACCTACCTGTCTATCTATCTACCCACCCATCCATCTATATTTCTATTTCTATCTTTATCTATCTATCTATCTATCTATCTATCTATCTATCTATCTATCTATCTATCTATCTAGTTATATCTATCTATCTTTATCTATATCTATATCTATTTCTATCTATCTTTATCTATTTCTATATCTATCTATCTATCTATCTATCTATCTATCTATCTATCTATCTATCGTTATCTATCTATCTACCTACCTGTCTATCTATCTACCCACCCATCCATCTATATTTCTATTTCTATCTTTATCTATCTATCTATCTATCTATCTATCTATCTATCTATCTATCTATCTATCCCCCCCCTATCTATCTATCTGTGATGGGATTCATACTTTTTTTACTACTGGTTCTGTTGGGCGTGGCTTGGTGGGCGTGGCAGGGGAAAGATATACTGCAAAATCCCCCTTCCCTCCCCACCCCACTAACCTGCTTTCCAGCTCCGTTCTCCTGTGCAGGGCAACCAAAGGAGACCCAGCCAATCAGCCGGGACTCGGGAGGCGGAGAATAGATGGGGGCGGGGCCACTCAGAGGTGGGATTTGCTGGTTCTCCAAACTATTCAGAATTTCTGCTCCTGGTTCTCCAGAACCGGTCAGAACCTGCCGAATACCCACCTCTGATTTTGTGTGTGTGTGTGTGTGTGTGTGTGTGTGTGTGTGTGTGAAGTACCCTATATATATATATATACATATGAGGATGCGTGCCCCCTTCTTAAATAATTAAAAATCACGCTAAAACCGAGGAGATTTGCTTTAAAGCTATTCCCATCCATCCTGCCCTCTTTTTTTTCCTTCCCCTTTTCTTTTTTTAAATTGGGAACTAGGGCGCTAACCCACACTCACAGCTTCACTGACACTCTGGATGTTGTCATTTTACGATTTGTGCTGGCAGCTTTTCCGTTAGGAAGGAGAAGGCCTGGGTTGTCCTCATTTGTTGTCCTCCCTTGGTTGAACCAGGGGTGTCCTAAACTGGACAGGATATTCCCATTTTCTTGGAAGTTGGCTTAGCTTTCGTCCAGCCAGGGCGTATAAATAAATGGCCTGTATCTTTGCCACGTGTTAGGTTTGCACTCCTTTGGCCTTTTGTTCTACCTGCCACTTTTATTTAAATCTGGCTCTGTGGGAAAAAAACAAACCAAAACAAAAAAAAACACCCCTCTCTCTTTCTCTCTTTCTCCTTCCAGCTATATTCTGGATTTCTGAGACGTTGCTAACTCAACTCAACATCCACCTCTGGTGCCTCTGGTTTCAAAGATTAAAAATGAAACTTTTATAACTCACCCTCCCTCCTCCTCCTCCTTCTGAGCCAATGACCAAATGAATTATTTCCCTATGGTCAGTCCTAAGACCTGCCAGTTGTTCCTAATGGGGCAAGGCTGTCTTGAATCATGAAACCTGCCACTTAATCCCCAGGTGGCCTGCTTAGAGGAATCTCCTGCCTGATGGGGTTTTAATATACCTGTCTAACTCGCCAGTCCAGGCTTTTCTCTCAGGTGCGTGGAATCCCTAAGGGCTGGATTCCTGTTATGAAAAAAAAAAAATGGGTAGGTTTCTTCGTGTGTGTGTGTGTGTGTGTGTGTGTTAAAGATATGATGGCTCTTTTCTGGAAGCTCCAAATGAAGAGACTTTTAGATGAAATCAGAATAGCTGCAGCTCAAATTTAAAAGAAGGTGGGAGTCTAATTTTCTGAACTACAGTGTTCAAACTCACCTGAACTGCTTTTCAAACTCCGTTGGATAAAGGAGTCACCTGGGAACGCAAAGAGATACAAGGAAGAATGCAATTAAATTTTATATATATATATATATATATATATATATATATGTTTTCTGAGGTTCTCATGGGTATTTATATGTAGATCTTTGGTTGTTCGGGTTTTCTCCGCGTAAGATTTGAAGTATCTAGGCAACGTTTCGATGAAGTCTCATTCATCATCTTCAGGCTTCTGTCTCCAGCTCTGTGCTTCTCAGAGTAATGGAGATTGCAGCTGCTTCCTCCTTTAACTGCCAGTGGGGGTGGAACTTGATTGGGTGGGGGCTTGGCTGTGTTCTGATTGGGTGGGGGGTGTTCTCATTGGTAGGGGTTTGGCTGTGTTCTGATTGGTTGGGGGGTTAGCCGTGTTCTGATTGGTTGGAGGCGTGTTCTGTTCAGGAGGGCTTGGTTGTGCTCAGGTTAGTTTTAGTTGCTGGGGATTTGAGCTGGAGAGTTGTGATCTTGCTGTTTGGCTTCTAGTTCGTGGTCCTGCTGCATCTTCATAGTGGGTGTTGGTTTGCTTCATGTATGGCTCAGAGGGGTTTGAAGTGGGTAGTGATGCAGCTGCAGTGCAGCTTCTGGTCCATGGTCGTTTCTCATTTTCTGAATGGGTGGGAGTCTGTTTTCTACATGGAAGTGTGGTGGTGGCATCTTGTGTGGCTCTCATGGGTGTGGGTCCAGTGTCCTTCTTCATGTTAGGTACTCGTCTGTTCATGAGGGCAGGTTTCCAAATGGCTGGAAGGCGGAGGTGTCATCTCGTTTGTTCATGCTGTGTGGCGTTTTTCTATCTCTATGGCTTCTCTGATTATTCTGCTGTTGAAGTGTTCGGTTTTGGCGATAGTTCTGGTATTTTTAAAATCAATTTCATGTCCTGTGGCTTTGAGGTGTTGGACCAGGGAAGAGGTCGTTTCTTCTTTTTTGATTGAGTTCTTATGTTCTTCAATGCGTGCGCTTATTCTTCTGTTAGTTTGTCCAATGTATGTGTTAGGGCAGGCTGTGCAGGGGATTTCGTATACTCCTTGGTTTTCTAATTCGATTTTGTCTTTGGGGTTTCTTAGGATGGTGGATATTTTTTGTTTGTGCAGAATGCTGTTTTGATGTTGTGTTTTTGGAGGATCTTGCTAATTTTGTCTGTAGTGCCTTTTATATATGGGAGGAGGGCTTTTCCGTTTTCTTGTTCTCTGTCTTGGATTTTGGTTGGGGCTTCTTTTTGGATTAGGTGGGTAATCTTCTTTCTTTGGAATCCATTGGCTGTAAGTACGTTGGTGAGAGTGTAGTTCGGTTTTTGGTGTTGTTCATCGGCTAAGCATTTTGTTCTGGAGATGAGTGTCTTGGCTACGGAATTGATCTGTGCTGGGTGGTGGTGTGAGAGTGCATGTAGATAGCGGTTAGTATGTGTTTTCTTCTGGTAGATGGTGTGTCCTAGGAGCCATCGGATCTTTTGTATACCAAGACATCTAGGAAGGAAGTTGATTGTTGGCTTCTGTTTCCATGGTGAATTGTATTTTGGGGTGTAGACTGTTGAGGTATGTGAGGAAGTTGTTCAGTTTTTCTTTCCGTGTGGCCAGATTATGAAGGTGTCATCTACGTATCTGAGCCAGAGTTTGGGTTTAATGGTCGTATTTTCTAGAGCTTGTGTTTCAAAGTGTTCCATGTAGAGGTTTGCGATGACAGGTGAGAGGGTGATCCCATAGGTGCTCCTTCTATTTGTTTGTATTTTTGTCCATTGTAGGTGAAGTAAGTATTGGATAGGCAGTGGTTGGTTAGATCTAGGATGTGCTTGGGGGTTGTATTTGTTTTGGATGGCTGTCAAGGCTTCTTTTATTGGCACTTGGGTGAAGAGGGATGTGACATCGAAGCTTACTAGTAGGTCGCTAGGTTGTAAGTTTTGTTTCTTTATGATCTCGATGAACTGGAATGAGTTTCTTACGTGTGAGTTGATGGATTCTGCATAGGGTTGTAGTTGTTTGGCAAGAAATTTGGCCAGGTTTTGTAGAGGTGAGCCTATGGAGCTGACTATTGGTCTGAGTGGGGTTCCTTCTTTGTGTCTCACACCACCACCCAGCACAGATCAATTCCGTAGCCAAGACACTCATCTCCAGAACAAAATGCTTAGCCGATGAACAACACCAAAAAACCGAACTACACACTCTCACCAACGTACTTACAGCCAATGGATTCCAAAGAAAGAAGATTACCCACCTAATCCAAAAAGAAGCCCCAACCAAAATCCAAGACAGAGAACAAGAAAACGGAAAAGCCCTCCTCCCATATATAAAAGGCACTACAGACAAAATTAGCAAGATCCTCCAAAAACACAACATCAAAACAGCATTCTGCACAAACAAAAAAATATCCACCATCCTAAGAAACCCCAAAGACAAAATCGAATTAGAAAACCAAGGAGTATACGAAATCCCCTGCACAGCCTGCCCTAACACATACATTGGACAAACTAACAGAAGAATAAGCGCACGCATTGAAGAACATAAGAACTCAATCAAAAAGAAGAAACGACCTCTTCCTGGTCCAACACCTCAAAGCCACAGGACATGAAATTGATTTTAAAAATACCAGAACTATCGCCAAAACCGAACACTTCAACAGCAGAATAATCAGAGAAGCCATAGAGATAGAAAACGCCCACACAGCATGAACAAACGAGATGACACCTCCCGCCTTCCAGCCATTTGGAAACCTGCCCTCATGAACAGACGAGTACCTAACATGAAGAAGGACACTGGACCCACACCCATGAGAGCCACACAAGATGCCACCACCACACTTCCATGTAGAAAACAGACTCCCACCCATTCAGAAAATGAGAAACGACCATGGACCAGAAGCTGCACTGCAGCTGCATCACTACCCACTTCAAACCCTCTGAGCCATACATGAAGCAAACCAACACCCACTATGAAGATGCAGCAGGACCACGAACTAGAAGCCAAACAGCAAGATCACAACTCTCCAGCTCAAATCCCCAGCAACTAAAACTAACCTGAGCACAACCAAGCCCCTCCTGAACAGAACACGCTCCAACCAATCAGAACACGGCTAACCCCCAACCAATCAGAACACAGCCAAACCCCTACCAATGAGAACACCCCCCACCCAATCAGAACACAGCCAAGCCCCCACCCAATCAAGTTCCACCCCACTGGCAGTTAAAGGAGGAAGCAGCTGCAATCTCCATTACTCTGAGAAGCACAGAGCTGGAGACAGAAGCCTGAAGATGATGAATGAGACTTCATCGAAACGTTGCCTAGATACTTCAAATCTTACGCGGAGAAAACCCGAACAACCAAAGATCTACATATATATATATATATATATATATATATATATATATATATATATATATATATATATATATATATAAAAACCATTTAATGGGTTCGACAGAGTAGTGCCTAGAGGTGAAGCTCTCGCCTCACAATCAGGAGGCTGTGAGTTCAATCCTAGGTAGAGGCTGATCTTTCTCTCTCTGGGCATAATGAGAATAGATCTGCTGCGGGAAAAACTCTGCACTGGCAACAGGAAAGGCATCCGGCCAATAAACACTCCGGTCCATTCAGTCGCCCCGACTCCACCCCGCAAGGGATTACAGGGTCATTAAAAAGAGGATGATTTAATGGGTTCGACACTGCAGCATGTTACTGTATATCCAGAATCCGGTACCAACTTCATTATTATTATTATTATTATTAATTTGGTCAGTCTTTTCCACTGGAAAACCCAACCTGACTCTTTATTTTTGAATTATTTCTATGATTATTAGAATTATTTCCTGTAATGCTATCAGCCACCGGCGTGTTCTGTCCCTCTTTTGTTAACCTGACCTACTTGGTGAGAATAAGGTAAATCTCTCTAAATAGGAGCCATTAGCTTAAGTAGCCGGAACACTTACTTCAAAGGAGAGGAGTTCTCTAAAGCAAGTAAATCATGAGGATCATTATTTCTACAAAGCCAAAACCTTCCTTATCCTTCCACGAAGAGCCAGACCAGAGGCCCAAGTTTTGTTTTCCTCTGAAAGCCGCAGCCCCCGTTAAATTTATTTGCACTTCCCTTCTGCTCAGAAAAAATGTCACACTTACAAAGCATGCTTGCTCCCGTCAAACGGACCAGAGTGGGGGAAATGCTTATACCACAGACAGAAATGACCTTAATTGAGCAACAAAATAGATTCAAACCAAACCCTCTTAGGGATTCATTTCTTTATTTGTGTGTCAAACATGTACAAGATAACAAGTACGAACATAAACAAGAACAAATACAGATAAATGGGGACAAGTTACGGGGACGGTTGGCACGCTAGTGTCACTTTCACTCCAGCTGCAGCGTCTCTTCTGCGCACAGAAGCACAAACACAAACACACACATACACGCACCGCAAAACCTTTAAATCTCTCGACCGGATAAAAGAGAAGCAAGCCATGGCTTTGGGATTAACCGGATTTAAGCTGCAGGAGAACATGAGTTGCTCGCACTGAGCTTGGGCTACCTTTTCTCCTCTCCCGTCCTCCGGATCCTATTTGCTGAGTGAGCACTTCTACAACAAGCACTTCCTACAAGAAGGCCCGGTTTGGTTCCGGAACATGTGAAGGCGGAAAGAAATCCAGAACCCAGATGGACCTCCGTCGATGCGCTTCCCCATCCTTGGCCGCCACCGTGCCAAGGCCGAAGGGCTTCCTCCTACGCTGATCATCCAGACATCTTCGTTCAACAGGCATCGCTACAAACTCCTCGGGATTTCGAGCACTCCCCTTCCCCAGATGTGGCAGGGATGGGCTCCCTCCAGCACTAGCCAGCTCTGTCGAAGAGAGGCAGCTGTTTCGCACCAGGAGCGCATCCAATACTCACCAAGCTGCCCAAACGCACCTTTCTCCAACCGCGGCTAGTTCTGGAGGTGGGAGAACGGACGATGAGACCCTGCAAGCAAAAAAAAAGGGGAATTATTATTATTTATATATGTGTGTGTGTGTGTATAATTTTGTGGCCGGTTGCTTTTTTGTTTTGTTTTTAATTTCTCGAACGCCACGCCAGCGGCTCGGATTCATAAAGCGGAAAACTTCTGGTTTGCTTTGTCGCCTCGAAGAAGGACAGAAGGAGGAATGAGTTCCCAGGCAAAATCCCAGGCTGGCATAACATCCGGTTCTTTTTTCTAAAAGATAAAAATACAAGTAAGCGTTTCAGTGGGAGAAGGGCCAGGTATGTTCTGCTACGACTGAAGATTCCTCCCTCTCGGAACTTGGGACCGAAGGCTGAAGGGGCCTCCTCGGTTTACGACATGGATTTTTCCCTCTCTTTTTTGTTCCAAAGCAAGTTTTCCGTCGCCCACCTGGCAGAGGCGTTTTTCTGGGTCGGTGGGAGCATCGCAGCGGCACCCAAATGGAAGATGGGCCAAATTGGTAAGGCCAGCGATGTGACCTCTGGAGTCCGTTTCCTCTAGAACAGGGAACTCCAACCTTGGCCATTTTATGACCCGCGGACTTCAGCTCCCAGAATCCCTCAGCCCCGTCGGCTGAGGAATTCTGGGAGTTGAAGTCTGAGGTCGTAAAGTTGCGAGAGGATCTTCTAAGATGAGAACAGTGACGGGTTTGTCTATGGACATTTGCAGAGGGGCTTGTGCAGAGGACCGTGCTTTCTTGAGCTAATCTTCCACACAAGTGTTTTCCCGATCCCCGGTGGAACTCCCGGCCACAAGAAAGGAGTAGCAGCAATCAATTAGGAGGGCTTTCAAGGGCGATAAAAACGTTTGGAAGTTGAGGCTCTCACTAGCTACTGATTGTCCATTCAGGACATATCTTGTACCACCTTGCATGTTTGTGCATCTTAATGAAGCAATTAAGATTCTGTACAACTGGCCATACCAATATATCAAGCATTGACGTATCGGCTAGCAAGAAGACAATTCCCCGAACTGTTTTAATACAGCTTTACTGGCAATTTAGCTATAATTTATTTGAACTTGGCCAGACACACTCTGTCATTTCATTCTTGGATTTGGTTTTTGCATTTTTTAGAAAGATTTGGCTCCATTTGGGAACTTCGGGGAAGGGAAACAACCTTCTTATTTCCCCTCTGTCTTAATGCTAAATATCTGTGAAGTTTTTGGTTCTAGAAGTAAAAAAAATCCCTACCTTTTTTTTTATTTTTTATAAAGGATTTCATTTCATCTGTAATTTGATTAAGGAGAAAAACAGCTGGTTTTCCTCCCTTCTATTTTGACAGTCCGAGTCCTAAAGTTTGTTTAAAAGATTGCGGATAAACATTTAAAGCTTGCCTGACCAGAATGAGGCTGGGCTAACAAGGGTCGACGTTGGCCCTAAATCCATGCAAATCTTTTCTTGCTGCCGCTTCGTTTTAATTGACTTGTTCAAATGTAATTCTCATTACGAGACTGGGACAGCTCTTTTTTTTTTGATAGTTGACGTTTTGACTTTTCCGTGGGACTTGCTTAGCATTTTTAAACGTAATTGCTGTTTTTCTTTAATTGGGGTTATGGTTATACAGTATTTTAAATGTGATTGGTCATTTTAAATGTCGTGGCTGCTCTCAAACAGACTTTCTGTCTTGTTCCTTAAATGCAGAGGTTGATGCCGGCCCTGAGACACTCTTGTAAGGTAGTATTTTGCCATTTCCTTGGAAAAGTGGCATACGGATCTTTTAAATAAAGACACGACATAAGGCAGAGCAGATTGTGAGAAGATTAAGTAGCAGATCAGTTTGTTGCCTTGAGGGTTTTACTTGCGTTAGATAATCCTCTGACTCTCCAATAAGGACATCCCCATCGGAGTTGGACGGGACCTTGGAGGTCATCTAGTCCAACCCCCTGCTCTAGCAGAAAACTCTATTCCATTTCAAAAAAAAAAAAAATGGCTGCCCAATCTCTTCTTAAAAACTTCCAGTGTTGGAGCATTCACACCTTCTGGAGTCAAGCCTTTCCACTGATAAATTATTGTCACTATCAGGAAATTTCTCCTTAGTTCTAAGTTGCTTCTCTCTTTGATCAGCTTCCATCCGTTGCTTCTTGTCCTGCCTTTGGGTGCTTTGGAGAATAGCTTGACTCCCTCTTCTTTGGGGCAGCCCCTGAGATATTGGAACACTGCTATCATGTCTCCCCATGTCCTTCTTTTCACTAACCTCCGGGTTAGCAGTCACTGCAAACTTCCAGCTCGGATAGTTTTTTCCAGAACTGTCTGTGGGGCCCAAATTGCGCTTTGTAGAACCTCCAACCTCAGTGGAAGTCTATTCCTGAACGCCAGTGGCCGGGAACCTCTCAGTTCGATCCAATCCAGCCCTCTGAAATCCTTACGCTTCCTCCACCTGGTTCTTTCAACCGAATAGTCCTTGCGGGTGGTAGTACTGGCTCACCAAAGGGGAACGCGGTGGGCTCAGTGGCTAAGAGACTCTGAGCTGGCCGATCAGAAAGGCCGGCCGTTCGGCGGTTCGAATCCCTAGCGCCACAGAATGGAGTGAGCTCCCGTTACTCGTCCCAGCTTCTGCCAACCTAGCAGTTCAAAAGCATGTAAAAAAAAGAAATGCAATTAGAAAAATAGGGTGGGAAGGTAACAGCGTTCCGCGCGCCTTCGGCGTTTAGTCCTGCTGGCCACATGACCAGGGAGACGTCTTCAGACTGCGCTGGCTCTTGGGCTTTGTAACGGAGATGAGCACTGCCCCCTAGAGCCAGAAACGAGTAGCACATATGTGCGAGGGGAACCTCTACCTTTAATTGGTCACAATTCGAGTCCAGATGCCTCAGGAACATCTGAATCCTTCAAACCCATCAAGAGCTGGTTCACGTTTCCTTGTACACGGAGTCCGGGAGACGATCCGACACAACGGCTTTGTTCTTCCTGCTTGGCTTGAGAGGTTTTCTGGCAGGCATCCCTTGGTGCCACCAAGCTCTCTCATCACAAACAAAGACCATCAGTCAATCCTCTTTCAACTTTCAGCGCCTCCAAATATTAAAATCCTGGGTAAAAAAACTACCCAGCGATCTCTGGGTAAAGAGATGAACGCCAGAGATGAACGCCTGAAAATCGAATTAATACCCCAATCAAAATTGGGGGCCTGATTGAATAACCCTCCGTTCAACCTCAGGCCAATTTAAAGAAGGATGCACACAGATCATCAGCTCCAAAGCCGAAAAATTCAATTAATATTGACTTGGAGGATTTGACTTGAGAAACGATGGGCAATTTTTAATCTCCTTTGGGGGCCATTGGAGCAGGGGCCGAAAGAAAAACATTTGGATTTCCAGGTATTCCAATCGTACAGGTAGATCTGTAATGTGGGAAGGGGTTAGATTTGTTGATATAATGCCACCACTCCCCAAATGAAATATGATTATTTAAAAAGACTCCATCGTTGAAATATTGCAGCCAAACCCTCACATCTGTTGCTTTGCCGAAGCTTCATATCGTGCAAGGCAGCCTGCGAACTTTCTCCGTCAGATGAGAACCAAAATGAAATCAATGAACAGGGCTGTTCTGTTCTGCCACGGTGCATGTCAATATTTTATTTGTATTCCTATTTTAAACGCATGATTTGCACCCAAAAAAACCCGACACCAAGATCAGTTTGATTTATTTACAGCTTTGGAATGGCTGTCTTGTTTTTCAGCGAAAACCACAAAAACGAAAGGCCCTTTCTCCTGAGGTTTATCAGCCCTGGAAGGAAAAGATTTATTCAAGGTTGTAATTAAAACCTTAAATTCAATTAAAGGTTGCCATTTGTCCAGGATGGTATAAAACCTTCTGTCTTGGGCAAGGGGTTGGACCTCCGAGGCCCCTTCCAGCCCTATGTCTCTATGATTCCATATGGAGAATCCATAGAGAAGTTCTGCTTTGTCTGAATATCTCTGGATTGCAGTTTGGGCTCCAGTTCGCCGTTCTGAGCTTTGCAAATGTTTAACGTCTTCTTTCCACGCCGAAAAAGGAGTTTGTCCCCATGTACCTTTGTGAGTTTCTATTCTTCTATGTCTATTCTATTCTACTCTTCCTGTATTCTGTTCTATTCTATTTTTCTGTCTACTCTACTCTACTCTACTCTCCATTCTCTCCTCTTCTCTTCTCTTCTCTCTCCTCTCCTCTCCTCTCCTCTTCCCTTCCCTTCTCAGAATAAGGCAAATAATGGCAAATGAAAATGTAGTCAAACTGTTCCTGACAAAATACTCACAGATTTCACCAGCTATCGAACAGAATTTGGTGCCGTTATAAGAGAGCGCATCGCTCAGATCGGCTAGGCAGTAACTAAGAGAAAGAGTCAATGCAACCTGAAACTTAAGGTAATAAAAAGTAATTAGATTGTGTTGCAATTTGCGGTTAAGATTGACAAAAGAGGCGTTTGTGGGCCAGGTTCTAACTCTTATCGCCGTGAAGTAATGGAGGGTAAATAGCAGGCCGTGCCCAGAGTTAATCCACCTGACAAGCAGACTTACCCAACTTGCAAATCCTGCAACTTTTCACTCCTTGGAGTGCAATTTATATATTGATTTTCACCGCCGGTCCATGTTTGGAGACACAGCTCCCCACTAAAATAAATACCTTACAAAACTGCACTCTGGGAATGCAATTCTTAAACCCGTGGCTTGATTTTCCCATTAAAAACTTTCGTTGCCCAGATCTCTGAAAATCGAGCGCGCGGCACGAGGTACGTGCGATCTTTAGCATCACAAATATATATTTCCCCCCCCACCCCTTTCTTTTTCCCCCCCGTAGTGGAAAAATGTATGAGTTCCATGCAAGCCGGCACGCAGATGATCAAACTCCGAGGTAGCTCCAAGGGCCTCGTCCGTTTCTATTACCTGGATGAACACAAGTCGTGCATTCGTTGGAGACCCTCGCGAAAAAATGAAAAGGCTAAAAGTAAGTGAAACATGTCGTGTCCATCCGCCTTGGATTACGGTCACAGATCAGAATTTGGTGACGTGTCTAGCCCATGTATCGTCCATGACATGTCTGGCCTTGTATTATGACTGTTGCGCCCTTGTTGGATTCTGATTCAGAGTGGGCGATTGAGCAGCTGACAGGGAATGGGAGTGTGGCTCTGGTGGTGGTGGAAGAAACTGGGAAAGGGCACAGTCTGGCTGGGCCTTCAGAGGAAGACCCAGGGCCACCCCCTCTTCATCCTAGGGCACACAGGGAGGAACGGAGAAGGGAGCAACATGGCTTATGGGAGAGGAAAAGGCTCTGATCCCTTTTATTAGATATAAGAAGGCTGTTTACAACGTGGCTCCCATGGTTCAAAGGCAAAGCCCTGCATTCTAATTCTGACGTTTTCCTCCTTCCCCTCCTCCTCCTCCTCCTCCTCCTCCCCGCAGTCTCCATAGATTCCATCCAGGAAGTGTGCGAAGGGAAGCAGTCGGAGATCTTCCAGCGCTACGGCGACGGCAGCTTCGACCCCAACTGCTGCTTCACCATCTACTATGGGGACCACATGGAGTCCCTCGACTTGGTCTCCTCCAACGGGGAGGAAGCCCGGATGTGGATCACCGGCCTCAAGTACCTCATGGCCGGGATAAGCGATGAAGACAGTCTGTCCAAGCGGCAGAGGACGAGAGACCAGTATCCTTTTAGAATGGCAAGAGTTGGAAGGGACCTTGGAGGTCTTCTAGTCCAACCCCCCCCCCCCCACCCTGCTGCTTAGCCAGGAAGCCCTACACTTTTTTAGGGGAAGGGTTCCAGAGCATGTAGGCTAAGTGAAGAGACAGAACGAAATGTCTGAAATGGCATAGGGATTCCTGACTCAGTGGGGGGGTTGGACTAGAAGACCTCCAAAGTCCCTTCCAACTCTGTTGTATTGTACTGTTCTATTCTATTCTATTTCCTGTATTCTATTTTATTCTTATTCCTCTATTCTATTCTATTCTATTCTATTCTCTATCATTCTTATTCTATTCTATTCTATTTTGCTTTGCTCTATTCTATTCTTTTCTATTTATTCTATCATTCTATTCTATTCAATTTCTGAATTCTATGTTCTATTCTATATAATTTTATTCTATATGAGAATAGAATAGAATACAGTATTCTATTCTTTTCCTATTCCTATTCTGTTCTGTTCTGTTCTATTCTATTCTATTCTACTCTATTCCTGAATTCTATTCTATGTTCTACTCTATTCTATATTCTATTCTATTCTATTCTATTCTATTCTATTCTATTCTATTCTATTCTATTCTATTCTATATCATTCTATTCTATATGGGAATAGAATAGAATACAGTATTCTGTTCTTTTCTTATTCTATTCTGCTCTGCTCTATTCTATTCTATTCTTCTTTTCTAGTTTTTCTATCATTTTCTATCCCAGCAGAAGTTGGCCCGATGCACCAACCCGGTGGCTGTCTCCAGGAAGGGGGGGCGTGGGCGGGCGTTGGTTTTTCCACCTCTTCCGACCGTCTCTCCTTCTGGCCGAGCGATCCTCTCCCTTTCCTTAACGCCCGGCTCAAATGTGGCTGAAGCAAACCTTCGACGAAGCCGACAAAAACGGCGACGGCAGCCTGAGCATTAACGAAGTGCTGCAGCTCATGCACAAGCTGAACGTCAACCTCCCCCGCCAGAAGGTCAAGCAGATGTTCAAGGTGAGGCGCCCTGGTGCCGCCGTGCGCCACGGCGTCTAATGAGGCCAGGCGGCGAGGCTCGGGGCGGGGGGGGGGAACGGCTGGCCTCGGGAGCCGTGGCGGATGTAGCTCTGGCCGTCGGGCTTTACCGCCAGATGTTGGGATTGTGCAGCTTCACGCACTTTACAAAGGGACCCTGCAACATCTGCCGCCCAGCTCCCGCGGCGGAAACCTAGAACGTAGACTAGTAGTACATCCCCTGCTCCTGCCGGGAGATCCTATTGTCCTGGTTCCGAGCAATCCTCCTCTTTTAACCACCCCATAATCCCTTGCGGGGTGGAGTCTTGGGCAACTGAACGGAGCCAGCAGAGTGTTTCCTGGCCCGGATGCCCTTCCTGTCACCTAAATAACATCCTCGGTGTTATCTAGCTGATGACGTTACCCAGTTTAGTAAGGAAACATCCGCAAGAAAGCAACCAAACTCAGAGACCCCTCATTTCTGAGCGACAAATATTCTCCTTTATTAAGTTTTCTTGGCATTTCCTTAGCACTGATGTTGTTACTTAGTTCGGTAATGCAACGTCTGGAAGAAAGCCACCAAGCTCAGAGGGCACAAGGACCCTCTCCTCCTCCTCCTCCTCCTCTTGTCAAACCCTCACCCCATTCTAGCACTGATGATGTTACCTAGCTGGGTAGCAACGTCTGCAAGAAAGCCACCAAGCTCAGAGAGTATCAAGGACCCTCTCCTCCTCCACCTCCTCCTCTTGTCAAACCCTCACCCCATTCTAGCACTGATGATGTTACCTAGCTGGGTAACGCAACGTCTGCAAGAAAGCCACCAAGCTCAGAGAGCACCCGGGACCCTATAAAAAATTGAACTTGTCAGGCTATAGAGAAGCCCTTAAACAAAGACCTGACTAAGCTTGAGATAAGTTGTGCGGTTGGGCCGTCCTTCCATTGTCAAACCGAACGGCCCACGTGCTCTTTGCCAATCTGTCCGTCAACTTCTACATTCCCCACTTAAATAACTATTATTTAAAATTGCGAGGGCTCCAGTGAAATTTCTCTTCATTGTTACATTTCTCTCACAGGTCATTGATGCTACACTGGAGGCGGGGCGGGGAAAAAAAACCCTTACTAAAATCTCTTTCAATAGCTCCCAATCAATCCGGCCCCTACTTAGCCAGAGGCAGCAATGTCAAAAAAAAATAAAAATGAAGCAATTTCTTTGAAACTCGGCAAGAGAGGACTTATATCTATTGTTAGCTTTCTCCCTTTTTTTAAAAAAAAAAACCTTCCTTTTTTCTCTGCCTCGATTCGCTTCCCCCCCTGCCAATGCCTGCAATGCCGTGGAAAGTTAGATATAACACTCTTTTAATGTTGGAAGATTAAAGGAAACACTCTCATCCGTAGAGAAAAGTGGTGTGGATTTGCATGCGGGGAGAGAAGGAGAACTAAATGGGAAATAGATACACCGATTATTACTACCGATGTACTAGACTGTTTCAAATTAACGCTGTTAATTTGTCAAAGCGAGTTTTTAAAAGCCTGGCAAGGAGATATCATGTTTCTCTCCCCCCCAGTAAGACTTAATTTGCCATCTATCTTGAGTTCTGACACAAAATTGGCACCGCTGCAGCAGGAACTTCTTGATTTTCCTGAGTTTTGTTCAGTTGTTATTCCTGGGTTTTTGAAAGGATGAAAAATAATAATAATAACTGTTTTGCCTATTTAACCCATGCAGTTATACTGTATTTTCACACATCAAAACATAGCTGGCTAGAAATTCCCATGGGTATTGACTGAGATCTGGGAAGGCCAGCCCAGCTTAGGGATGATTGGCAGGCAGAATGCCAACGTTGTCAATCGATGGATCGCGAACAGCTGGAGAATATCTATTGAAATTTCCCATTTCTCCCACCAGTTGAAACGCTCCCACCCAAGTCCTAATAGCTACACATCAATAGGTTGTAAAAATAAACCCAGTTTTGTGTGTCTGTATGGTTGCACGTGTGTGTGTGAATGAGACCCTTTGCCTGATCTGATCTAACTGCTTTCATTTCCTTCCTTCCTTCCTTCCTTCCTTCCTTCCTTCCTTCCTTCCTTCCTTCCTTCCTTCCTTCCTTCCTTCCTTTCTCCCTCCACCCTCCCTCTTCTCCCTCCCTCACCTACTTTCCTTCCTCTCTCTTCTTCCTTCCTTCCTTCCTTCCTCCCTTCCTTTTTCTTCCTTACCCTTCCTTCCTTGCCTCCTTCTTTCCTCCCTCCCTCTTCCCTTCCTTCCTTCTTTCCTCCCTCCCTCTCACCTACTTTCCTTCTTTCCACCTTCCTCTCTCTCCTCCCTCCCTCCCTTCCTTTTCCTCCCTTCCCCTTCCTTCTTTGCCTCCTCCCTCCCTCCTTTTTCCCTTTCTTCTTTCCTCCCTCCCTTTTCTTCCTTCCTATCTCCCTCTGCCCTCCCTTATCCCTCTCTCCCTCCCTCTCACCTACTGTCCTTACTTCCACCTTCCTCTCTCCCCTTCCTTCACCCCTTCCTTCCTTCCTTCCTCCATTCTTTCTTTCTTCCCTTCCTTTTCCTTCCCTTCTCTCCCTTCCTCCCTTTTTTCGGGTCGCAGAACTTTCTGCTGCCAGGCAGAAAAGCGTCTTAACACATAACCTCCACCGAGGCAAAGCCAACTGCAACCCATTTGGTGCAGCTTCTAAACGAGCTTGCTGCTTTCTGGCTGCGTGACTCCACAAGCATCCGAGCGGCTTTAATTTTGCAGAGGGGAGGAAAGAAAGAAAGAAAAAAAAATTGCTGTTGGAACTCCTTTTCTGTGTGTGCTAAATGATGCTAATTGGGTTGCTGAAGTGAGAGGGCTCCAGCGAGTTCTGGGCTTTAGCCTATCGCTGGAGTTCATCAGTCGGTGCCGGCAGATGGTTGTGGCAGGCGAGATTCTCACGACGGCAATCTTGGAAACGAAATCGGATGTTTTGCAAATTAGCGAATCAATGATCTGTTGGAAGAAAAAGAACGCTTGGCGATTGAGGAATATTCCTTAGTGAGGAATAAGAAACTGGGAATCAGGGACACACACAACCATGATATCTGTCTGTCTACCTACCTACCTATCAATCAAATATCTATTTAAATCTATCATCTATCGTATCAATTATCTATATCACCCATCTATCATATCTATCAATCATATCTATCTATCGATCTATCTACCCACCTATCTTATCTGCCTATCTACCCACCTATCTATCTATCTATCTATCTATCTATCTATCTATCTATCTACCTATCTTATCTATCATCTACCTACCCTACCTACCTACCTATCAAACAAACATCTATTTAAATCTATCATCTATCGTATCAATTATCTATATCAGCCATCTATCATATCTATCAATCATATCGATCTATCGATCTATCTACCCCTACCTACCTACCTATCTTATCTATCATCTACCTACCTACCTACCTACCTATCAAACAAACATCTATTTAAATCTATCAACTATCGTATCAACTATCTATATCACCCATCTATCTATCTATCTATCTATCTATCTATCTATCTATGGTATATTTTTATTTATCTCATGGTTGTGTATGTACTTGATTCCCGGTCTCTTATTCCTAGAAGTTGTAGGTGCTTCATCCCTGGAGGATTCTTTTTTACAAGGTTGGATAGCCACCTGTCTGAAACAGCACGGGGTCTCCTGCTTGAGCAGGGGGTTGGACTAGATGACCTCCAAGCTTCCTTCCAGCTCTATTCTGATGGAGAACTATTCTGACCACATTAGAACATATTACTTTAGGAGCCAATAGGCACCTTTTTTTTACATTTGGAAAAACATTTGGTGGGTACTTACAACTTACAAAACAGTTGCCTCTAGTGGCCACTCACCCAACTTTAGCTGATCTTGAAAGCTAAGCAAGTTCCAACCTAGTTGTGCCTGGATATGGCACCTGGGGTTTAACTTAGATTGGGAAGTCAAAACATCTCAAAAAAGCAAAACAGAAGGCAACCATAATCCAAGAAATATCAGTTTCCTGGGAAGTGAGGAATTCCACCTAAGTACCGTTGCAGGAATTGGGTATATCTAGTCTAATGAAAAGGAGGACCGGGGAGACAGGATAGCAGTCTTCCCGTATCTCAGGGGCTGCCCCAAAGAAGAAGGAGTCAAGCTATTCCCCAAAGCACCTGAAGGCAGGACAAGAAGCCACGGGTGGAAACTGATCAAGGAGAGAAGCCACCTGGAATTAAGGAGGAATCTCCTGACAGTTAGAACAATTAACCAGTGGAACAACTGGCCTCCAGAAGTTGTGAGTTGCTCCGTCAATGGAGTTTTTAAAGAAGAGACTGGACAGCCATTTGTCTGGTAACGGATAGGGTCTTCTGCCTGAGCAGGGGGCTGAACTAGAAGACCTCCAAGGTCCCTTCTAGCCCCAAGATTCTATATTCAGCCAGGTTAAAGCATGCTGGCTGGGGAATTCTAGGAGTTAAGTCCGAGGGGGGGATCCATCCTGGAACTAAGGAGAAATTTCCTAGCAGCGAGAGCAATTCACCAGCGGGACTCCTTGCCACCAGAACTTGTGGCTTGCTCCAACAACCGGAGGTTTTGAAGGAGAGATTTGCACAGCCATTGGTCTGAAGGGGTGTGAGCTTATCCTGAACTAAGCAGGGGGGTTGGACTAGAAGTCCTCCAAGGCCCCTTCCCACTCTGTTAATCCTGGCCCCCGTCTGCTTTCCCCTTCCCTTGTCTCCACAGGAGGCTGACACGGATGACAACCAGGGCACCCTGGACTTCGAAGAATTCTGCGCTTTCTACAAGATGATGTCCACCCGGCGTGACCTGTACCTTCTCATGCTCGCGTACAGCAACCACAAGGACTTCCTAGATCCCGAGGACCTCAAACGTTTCCTGGACACCGAGCAAAAGGTAATCGGGCAGGGGTGAAGTTTGTCACTCCCTTGCACTCCGCCTCGTGCAACTCCCTTGGGTCACTCTGGATTCTAGAGGCCTGCATCCAGTTTTGGTCACCCCACTATGGAAAAAGAGGTTGAGACTCTAGTTGAAGACTTGAACTGGACTTCAACTCCCAGAATTCCTGAGCTAACATGACTGGAGATGTCAGTCAACTTAACAGATGTCTCACTTAGCAACAGCGGGCTCAGTTGCAGTTGTAATGTGAGCAGTTACCTGTACTTCGTTCTTCTTCTCGTTGCCTTTCTGTCAGAGTATATTCATGAACTGGGATAGAGCTTACAAACAAGGTCAGCCAGTTGGAGCTGAATTGAGGGCTGGAACTTAAAGAGAGAATCCGTTCTGTGCTCAGCTCTAAAGCGAAAGGGAAACTAACTTGCTTGCTGAAAACTAGAGCTCTACTCTTAACCTGTCACATGTCTGCTTCTGTTTGAGTTTGCTCCATGTCGGAGAAATCTACAACTGGTACTGTAAAATGTACTTTATATGTTTATAAAGAAGTTACATGAAGCCTCAGCCATCTTGCCTTTACTTTTCTGGTGCTGAATTTATGCTGCAGTACTCTGAAGACTTTCTTCTTTTGCTTGGTTTATAACCTTGTCTGCTAAAAAGTTTGAAGACAGCATGTGCAATTTTGGGATTGGAAGCCAATCCTGATGATAAAAAAAATGTCGTCCTCGTTTAAATGCCGGAGTTCTGGAATAAAACCCAGATACGTTTTTCTGCCTTTCCACCCCACTGTTTGAGTTAAATGATTCATCCTTTCTGCTTCGGTGGCTAGATTCCACCACTAGGCACTCCTGCCTGAAGGATATTTATGCACTGTCGGTTAACGGATCTGTGCACCGGTTTGGCAGCTCTCCGATGTAATGCCTGTTCTGTGTTTCCGCATTGATTTACTGTCTGCTTTCCAGTGGACGGAGCTACAAGCCCCACACACATCCATTTATCCTGGCCCAGCGCTTGGCGTCAGGGAGAAGTAGATCCCAGGGCTGGCATTGCAATGTGCTTGTGAAGCGATGGCTGGATCCTACTCCTTTTATCTGGGTTGCACTCTGCTGTGTCGGGGTTTCTGTTTGGGTGAGGAGAGAGGCAGGGTGGAAGAATGGAAGGGGCGGGGAGAAAGGAAGGAAAGGAAAGGAAAAATGAAAGAGAAGGGAGGGAGGATGAAAGAGAGGGAGAAGGAGGGAGGGAGTGAAGAAGGATAAATGGAGAGGATGGAAGGAAGGATGGAAGTGGAGGGAGGGAGAAAAAGGAAGGAAGGGAGAGGGGATAAGAAAGAAAAGGATGGAAGGAAGGAAGGACAAATGGAAAGAAGGAAAGAGGAGGATGAAAGTGGAGGGAGGGAGCAAAAGGAAAGAATAGGGAAAAGAAGAAAGAAGAAAGGATAGATGGAAGGAAAGAAGGAAGGAAATATGAAAAGAAGGAGGAAGGATGGAAGAGAAGGAGAGGTAGGAAAAGGAAGGAAGGAAATATGAAAGAGAAGGGAGGGAGAGGAAAGGAGGAAGGATGAAAGAGAGGGAGAAGGAGGGAGGGAGGGAAGAAGGATAAATGGAGAGGATGGAAGGACGGATGGAAGTGGAGGGAGGGAGAAAAGGAAGGAAGGGAGAGGGGATAAGAAAGAAAAGGATGGAAGGAAGGAAGGACAAATGGAAAGAAGGAAAGAAGGATGGAAGTGGAGGGAGGGAGGAAAAGGAAGGAAGAGGGGATAAGGAAGAAAGAAGAAAGGATAGATGGAAGGAAAGAAGGAAGGAAATATGAAAAAGAAGGGAGGGAGGGAGAAGAAGGGAGGAAGGATGGAAGAGAAGGAGAGGTAGGAAAAAGGAAGGAAGGAAATATGAAAGAGAAGGGAGGGAGAGGAAAGGAGGAAGGAGGAAGAGAGAGGGAGAAGTAGGGAGGAAGAAGGGATAAGGAAGAAAGAAGGAAGGAAAGCTTCCTGGAAAACAATGAAGAGTTGTATTAAACACACACACACACACACCCCAAATACTCTCCTATCTGCCCAAGTCAGTTCCAAGGCCAGGCATCCCTGTCCTTTTGCTTGTCTGCCTTGGCACTGAGCTGTTCCCCTGAGAGTCCAGTGGCATTGCCCTGGGCAGCCCGTGCTACATGCAGATGCCCTCTGCATTCGTGGGAAGTAGAATAGAATAGGGAATAAAAATAGAACAGGGAATAAAAATGAATAGAATAGAATAGGAATAGAATGGAATAGGAATAGGGATAGGATAGGATAGGATAGGATAGAATAGAATAGAATAGAATAGAATAGAATAGAATAGAATAGAATAGGAATAGGAATGGAATGGAATAGGAATAGGAATGGAATGGAATAGAATAGAATAGAATAGAATAGAATAGAATAGGAATAGGAATAGGAATAGGAATAGGAATAGGAATAGGAATGGAATAGAAAAAGAATAGAATAGAATAGAATAGAATAGAATAGAATAGAATAGAATAGAATAGAATAGAATAGAATAGAATAGAATAGAATGGAATGGAATGGAATGGAATAGAATAGAACAGAAATTGGAATAGGAATGGAATAGAATAGAATAGAATAGAATAGAATAGAATAGAATAGAATAGAATAGAATAGAATAGAATAATAGAGTTGGAAGGGACCTTGATGGTCTTCTAGTCCAACCCCCTTCTTTAAAATCTGGATGTGGTTGTCAAAATAAAATATCCATGTTACAAGACCCCTGGACAAATGTCACTTGAATGCCCCGAATATGTCCAGACGTCCCGTTTCTTTTTATTTCTTTAGATGAGCAACGTCACCAAGGAACACTGTTTGGAAATTATAAACCAGTTTGAACCTTGTCCGGAAAACAGGCAGCAAGGAGCCCTGGGAATTGACGGTAAGTTCCCTCTGGCTTTTATCAACAGATTCGATCCCCTTGAGCAGGTGGGATGTTTTCATCCACACAACCCAGGTCTGGATAGTTCTGTGTGCCATCAGGATTACGGCCTTACGAATTCTGGCCTCGGGTTGGGACCCGGGGCGGGATGTTTGCTCGAACGGAATATTGTATCTTTTCCTCATTTGTTGAAAAATGGGCTATTTCTCTCCCTCATCCTGTTAATTTTTTTTTTTTTCCTGGAGTTGCTTTCCAAAAATTGCTTTTTATTGCATGCAAATTGCCCAAATTTAATTGATGTACAGCAGTTTGATTTTAATTGAAACGTCAATTAAACACAACCAGTCTGGCACGTCCCCTGCATTTGTAAATATTTTGAACCCAGACAGACTCCAGATGCAGAAAAGAACAGTCATAATTTGCAGCAACAAAATGATGGATCAGCACCTAGCACGGTTTCAGCCAGTCATGCCTTCACCCTCCAGGGCAGGAAATAATGACAATTATAGTTAAAAAGATAGTCAAAAGAAGTCTTAAAAAAGGAGAAAAGGGCCCTTAGACAGCGAGCATAGCTTTGAAACACCCGATCAGGAAGAGCGTCCTCTAAAAAGAATTCAGTCATTCCTCCTGACAGGCAGATAATTTTCTCTTGTTTTTTGAAAGATGAGAAAGAGACCGGGAGGAGGAGAGAGAAACAGAGAGGGAGGAAGGGAAGAAGAGACGGGGAGAAAGAGAGAGAAAGACAGGGAGGGAGAGAGAGAGAAAGAGAGACACAGAGAAGGAGGAAGAGAAGGAAAGAGAAAGACAGAGAGAGAGAGGGAGAAGAGGAAGAAAGAAAAAGAAAGAGAGAAAGAGAAAGAAAGAAGAAAGAAAGAAAGAAAGAAAGAAAGAAAGAAAGAAAGAAAGAAAGAAAGAAAGAAAGAAAGAAAGAAAGAATCGAGTCTTTCCCAAGGACCTAGGCTAGGCAGATATCTCGGGGTTTAATAACCCATCAGGCTGTATGCTCACCTGCCCCGAGTCAAGCTACCTTTTTGCACTGTCTAATGACTGTTTTCACGCCCTCCCCTTTAGAGGTCCTCGGACAAATGACAGGGTCTCCTTGTCAGGTGCCCCATTCATGGAACGATTTGGCCGGCCTCGGCCCCTGCATGAAACAGGGGGGTGGGAATCAATTGTCCAGGACACAATCACTCCCCTCCTCCAGGACATCTGCTAAACGCGCTAATGTTTTCCCTTGCACCTGGTAGCAGTCCATCTGCAGCCACCGCAAGCGGTTTTTTAATTTACTTTTACGAAGAGCACAGGTGGGTGTGAAGCCACCTGTGTCCTCCCAACATCCGGGGTTCAATTTAGCCTCGCGGCGATGAGATTTTTAGCTTTAACTGCCCATGTGTAGTCCTGCCCCGCCCCCCAAAAAACCTCGAGCAGACCCTTCCTCCCTCCTCACCCCCCGTTGTCCAAAGCTGTCATTTTGCAGAGTTGCCGCCTTCATAAAAGTATCGATTCTGTGTGAACAGATTGAGTTAAAGTCAGGCTTGAAAAATGACTCTGCCTTGGTTTATTCTGATAAGGAATTGGGGAAGGAGAACCGAAAATAAATGGAGATGGATGGAGAACCAATTGGCAATATATATGTGCGTGTGTGTGTGTGTGTTTGTGTGTCTTTTCCCGTGTAAGATTGAGAGCATCTTGGCGACGTTTCGACGAGGTCCCACTTTTTTGTTTTTTTTTATCTTTGAAGAGGTTTCACTTCTCATCCAAGAAGCTTCTTCAGCGAAGCTTCTTCAGCGATGGGGAACGGGAGGATTTATACGCCTTGCGGACCGTCGGTCCTTTGCATACTTTTAGAGAGCTGTTGAGGCCACTCGGAGCTTTGTCTGTATCCTCCGGGTCACCTGAGTTGTGCCGATTTAGCCAGAGAGGACCGCTGGTTTGAAAGAGGGGTCAAAGGTGCCACCTGTGTCCAAACCATCAACAGGTGTGGGGCGGGGTAGGGATACGACACCGTCTATCTCCTGTCTACAACTCGGTCCTTTCAGCCGTTCCAAGAAGGCTCCACGCCTATGAAACATGCCGCATGCTTCCCAGTTGCTAGGTAGTCTATAGCAACAAAAATCCATGGAGCTGTCGCCACCACCCAAGAGCGCAGACAAAATCCAACTGGAGGAGAACACACACAAACACACACACACACACACATACCAAGCTGTGGTTGGGAAGGATTAGGAAACAGCCAAAACCAACCGGAGCCGGTGGGAAATCAAGTCGCTCAGTTGGAGAGGATCAAACGAAGGAAGCCAGTATCGCACATCATTAGGACCGGATGAAGAAGCGTGTTTGCCGGCCTTTTGCAGGGGGGAAGGCCTGCCTGGGAGGGAAAGCATTGAAAAGGAACCCCTTCCTGACTCTGTAGCCCGCTTCCCCAAGTGGGAAGGCGCGTCGAACGAGCTTGAGGGAAATTTCCACAGTTTCAACCCCCCAAAAAACCCCACTCCACTCTCAGGAGAAATCTTGTGTCTATCTCAGCCTTCACCTCCTGCCTAATTGGTTCTCCATGGACCCGGCTGGCACAAATGCCATGGAGGATGGGAAGGAGTTTAGGGGCATTTCCTGGCCTGGATTGCACGGGTAAGTCCTCAGGTTACGACCAGAATGGAAGCCCAGGATCTGCTCAGGAGACGTTGGTCAGGGGAATTTGGCTCCATTTTACGACCTTCCTTCCCAGATCTGACCAAGGAGAGATTCAACCTGGAAATGAGGAGGAATTTTCTGACAGGGAGAACCGTCAACCCATGGAACAGAAGTTGCCCTCGGAAGTTGTGGGAGCTTCATCATCCCTGGAGGCTTTCAAGAAGAGACTGGG
The DNA here is from genome assembly GCF_049901715.1 of Pseudonaja textilis. Taxonomy (NCBI): domain Eukaryota; kingdom Metazoa; phylum Chordata; class Lepidosauria; order Squamata; family Elapidae; genus Pseudonaja; species Pseudonaja textilis. Next base: position 2,365,631 of record NC_142007.1, on the reverse strand, counting down.
CTGCCATTGGTCAGTAAGGGTGTAGGGTCTCCTGCTAGAGTGGGAGGTTGGACTAGAGGACCTACAAGGTCCCTTCCAATTTAGTTAATCCGAATTAATCTGTTATTTGTTAAATTAATCACTGCGGTGGTTCTGTTGGTCAGAAGATTGGTGAGTGAATCTTCTTGTGGTTCGCTGGCAGCGTGAGCAGACGGCAGCGGAATCGGACAGTGGGGAAGAACAGGGACCAGTCCAGGAATCTGGGGAGGATCTAACGAGGGTCCTGCATCCGATGCAGAGATAGGGCCAGGACTGCGAAGCTCCACGGGGAAGCCAGGATTCGTTTCACAAGCCGGGTGACCAACTTATCAACGGCCATTGTTCACTTAACAACCGCCGCAAGAAAGGTCGCAAAATGAGGAAAGACTTGCTTCACAAACATCTCACTCAACCCCAGACCTTTTGGGCTCTGTTGTGGTCGTAGTTCGAGGACTACCTGAATCTCTCACCCAGTGATGACAGCGATGGCTTTTCTGCGTTACTATGGATTTTTCTCCATGCCGATGTCCTCAGGCGACGTTAATTAAACTCGCATGTAATTACTTGAGCATATTTAAGCCATTGTCTTGATAATTATCCTTCTTTCTCTGAAAAGTTAAGCATTCAGGGGCGGGGGTGCCTCATAATTCATCCTCCTCCTCCTTTGTCAGTCATTCCGACAGGGAGATTAAGTGATGAGTAAGTTCAGCTTCAGATCCAGAGGATTCAATCACCTGAAATCACATCTCTCCAACTCAAGTTCTTTGGTTCTCCCTCCTTCATCTTCCAGAGATGCCTGGAATCCCACAAATGTCCGCCGGAATTTTTGTTTAAAATACCCCGTTTCCCCCCCAAAAATAAGATCCAACCAGAAAATAAGTCCTAGCATGATTTTTTTTCCCCCAGGATGCTCATAACATAAACCCTGTCCCTAAAATAAGCCCTAGTTAAGATTGTCAGGCGGACACGTTTAGTAAAATAAGCCAACTGGAAAATAAGCCCTAGCATGATTTTTCAGGATGCTCGTAATATAATCCCTACCCCTAAAAGAAGCCCCAGTTTAAGATCGTCAGCCAGACAGATGTATTTAGTACCATATTTTCCAGAAAATAAAACCCAACCAGAAAATAAGACCTAATGCATCTTTTGGAGCAAAATAATAATAATATAAGACCTGGTCTTATTTTCGGGGAAGATGTTATGGATTTTCCATTGATTACATTCCTTAGTGCTTGATAAACATCGTGTTGTCCAGGCATTTAAATTACTCAACAATACAAATTCCCTTCTTGCTTTCCACCCCCTTTTTTCCCCCAACCATTGGTAAAATCAATTCCATGTTTGGTAACACACTGTGTCTTCTTTGTGTATGATTTTTCAGCGTGAGTCTATCCATTTCTGTACAATCTAATATCTTCTTAACGATCTCTTCATCTTGCAGTCTTCCATCATTTTTTCCAATGTTGGGCAAAAATAATCCTCGCCCCTGTTAAGACACGTAATATTAAATACATGCTTTTTTTCTGGACCATTTTTTTCCTGCGAGCATCCCAATTCAGGTTTTAAATATTTCCCTGTTATCTTTTCTATCCATCTTGGTATTTTTGCCCAAAGTCGTCGTTGTTTTTCTTTAATGCAAATCCACCACATATGATTGAATGTACCCAGTTTTTGACTACCTGTCTGGTGGGATTGACAAGGCCTTGTTCTCTGGGAATTCTTAGACACACCAACATGGGGGTAAGGAGGGTCCCCTTCCCCAAGGTCATCCTGGAATAAAGATACACCTTCTGGTTTTCCTTCTCCTCGCAGGGTTCACCACTTACATGCGCAGCCCTGCCGGGGACATTTTCAACCCCAAACATTACCACGTCAACCAAGACATGACTCGCCCGCTGAGCCACTATTTCATCGCCTCGTCCCATAACACCTACCTCATGGGAGACCAGCTGATGTCCCAGTCCAGAGTGGACATGTACGCTTGGGTTCTGCAATCCGGATGCCGATGTGTGGAAGGTGAGATTGAGGAAGGACCTGCCTTCCAGTTGTCCCATTTAGGAACCCAGCTGTGTGAGGGGAAGGTGCCCGATTCCCGATTGTCACCCGCTCCAGACAGACAAAGCTGTGGTGCGCGCTCTCTCGCTCTCCCTCTCTCTCTTTCTTCCCTCCCCTCTCGCCCTGTCTCTCTCTCTCTCTCTCTCTCTCTCTCTCTCTCTCTCTCTCCCTCTCTCCCGTCTCTCTCTTCCTTTCTCTCTCTCATCTCTTTCCTCCCTGTCTCTCTCTCTCTGTCTCTCTCTTTCCCTCTTTCTCTCCCTCCTCTCTGTCTCTTTACCTCCCTCCCTGTCTCTCTCTCTCATTTCTGTCTGTTTCCTCCTCTCTCTCTCTCGTTTCTGTCTGTTTCCTCACTCTTTCTCTCTCTGTCTTTTCCCTTCCTCCCTTCCTCTCTCTGTGTCTCTCTCTTCCCCCCTCTCTCTTTCTCTTCTCCCCCCTCTATTTCTCTCTCTCTCCTTCCCCCATTCTCTCTCATCCCTGTCTGTTTCCTCCCTGTCTCTCTCTCCTCTCTCTTTCCCTCACTCTCTCTTTCCTTTCTTTCTCTTCCTCCTTCCTCCCTGTCTCTCTCTTTTCTCCCTCCCTCCCTCCCTGTCTCTCTCTCTCTGTGTCTGTCTGCCTCTTCCCTCCCTCCCTCCCTCCCTCTGTGTCTCTCTTTCTCTCCCTCCCTCTCCCTCTCCCCCTCCCCCTTGGGAGGGTCTTTTGAAAGCAGGTAGTTCACCCTTCACTCAGTTTTGACTCTTTTCCCTTCCTTCCCCAGTTTGGCTTCTTTGTGTTAAACAAACAGCTTTGGGGGGGTTTTTTTGTCCCGTTCTTTTCAAACCAGCTTTGCCCCTCCCCCAATGAAGGAGAGAGAGATTCCACCTTGTCTTTTCGGTTGCGCTCCGAACCCTTCAAGCCACCCTCGGTCCATGCCAACCATATTCTCCCAATTAGTCCTCTGGCCTCTGGGAGGCTTTTCCCATTAGCACTTTTGAAAGCTGGAGAGTCTAAAACCGTCCCAAAGAGGTACTTTCCTGCCTGATTTGGGGTTCCAGACAGCAAAATATGTGCCAAAACACACGATGCAGGTCTAAATAATCCCTATTCTTCCCTTTTCCAGTTGACTGCTGGGACGGTCCAGACGGCGAGCCGATTGTCCACCACGGCTACACCCTGACCTCCAAGATCCTTTTCAAAGATGTGGTTGAGACCATCAACAAATACGCCTTCATCAAAAGCGAGTACGTCTTTCCCACCTTGAGGACTAGCTGCTTAAGTCTACCTGGGTGACGTTCATTCCTTTATTTTGCTACTAGCTCGATACCTGTACTTTGCTACGATACTATGTGGTTGGGCCCAAGCTTTTTGGCTGGCTGGGGAATTCTGGGATTTGAAGTCCACCGATCTTAAAAGTGTCCAAGGCTGAGAAACAATTCCCTACCAATTGAAATTGTCTACGGAGATTCTCAGTCATGCGGGTGATGTCCCAAAGGCGCTTTTTTTCAAGAGGCAACTGGGCTTTGTTTAGAGTGGCCTAGAGGTGGAACTCTCTCGCCTCACAACCAGCAGGCTATGAGTTCGATCCTAGGTAGAGGCAGATATTTCTCTCTCTGGGCACACTGAGAATATATCTGCCGAACAAAACTCCGCCCTGGCAATAGGAAAGGCATCTGGCCAGTAAAATGCTCTGCTAGCTCCATTCAGTTGCCCAGACTCCACCCCCGCAAGAGATGATGGGGTTGTTTAAATGAAGATGATGATGATGAACAGGAGTTTCTTTATTTTGAAGATGTTTTGCTTCTCCTCCAAGAAGCTGCTTCAGCTTTCTTCTTCAGCTGAAGAAGCTTCTTGGATGAGAAGCGAAAGGTCTTCAAAGAAAAACAAAACAAAGTGCAGTTGCCTTTTGAAAAAAAGCACCTTTGACCTGGATGATGAGAGGACCTCCATAGACATCTCTTCCGATGTTGTGTTGAACTCTCCCGGTTCCTTCAGAAGGATTCAGTTGTCAAAAAGGTACCGAAGGCTCTCGTAGACCCCGTGCAAATATCGTCCCCGCCACTAGAATTTGGGAGGATAGAATTTTGCGTCTTAATGGTTTCTTGCGTCCGTGGCTTTTCTCACCCCGCGCAGATACCCCATCATTTTGTCCATCGAAAACCACTGCAGCGTTACCCAGCAGAAAAAGATGGCCCAATACCTGGTTGAAATTCTGGGCGACAAACTGGACTTGTCTACGGTCAACAGCGAGGATTCCAACGAGCTGCCTTCCCCGGAGAGCCTGAAGGGGAAAATCTTGGTTAAGGTAATCAAAGACAAAATTAGGCACAGGCCAGTTTTGGTTGGCGTCTCTCTCTGACGGCCAGGATGCGGCCCAGAACCTCCTCTTGACCTTCCCCAAGGAGGGGGTCGCTATATTTAAGCTGCCTAACAGCCAATTAAAATCAAGAGTGTTAAGTCAGTGGATTTTATTTAACCATTGACTGGCTTTAGGCAATACGGGAGATAAAATAAGATCAAATATAAGGTGTAGGCAATAAAAGGGTGGAATAGAATAGAATAGAATAGAATATAGAAAATAAATAGAAATAGAAATAGAAAAAGAGAATGGAAAGGAATAAAAGATAGATTGAACTTAACCAGGTCTGGTGAGGCTTGCTTAGTTTAGGTAAATCCCCTTGACAGCTGAGATTATTAACACGAAGGCTCCGGGGCAAAGGCCATCATAAATAAAGCTTTAAAAAAAGGTAAGTAGGAAGCTTCACTGTCCTTGTTTCCTACTAAGCAAGTTTCATCAAATTGTTTACACGAAACTTGGCAATGTCCTAAGTCTTAAGGTCTCCTGCCTGAGCAAGGGGTTGGACTAGAAGACCTCCAGGGGCCCTTCCAACTCTGTTGTTCTAATGTCTATCGTGCAGGGTTTTTTTAAGTTGTAGTTTCAACAGCCTGTGCAGAACAGGAAGAAGGAACCAATGTTATTCTACAATAATAGAACAACAGAAAAGCTTCCTAATCCATCCAGAAGGTCCACTTCAATACCAAACATTGTTATTGTTTCTGCAATCTGCTGCCTGAGTCTGTCACATAAAATTTGCCTGCACAACACAGTCGGATGGTGCGCGTGCGAGATAAGGAGTGACTGGGTGGGGCTGGGCAGGGAGGGGAGGGGCCAGCCAGGGGCGCGATTTGCCAGTTCTCCAAACTGCACAGAATGGGAACAACCGGTTCCGTAGAACTGGTCCAAACTGGTAGAATCCCAGCCCTGGGCCTGGTGGGAGTAATTTAGAACAAATTTGCAAATTTGCCCCATGCAAAGCATCAGCCCAAAAGTAATTAGATGCAGTTGCCCCTTGCAAGTGAAATGTCATTGGACCTTCGAACCGATTGGAAGATTCAGTGGCCCTTCGTACATTCAATGCTGCCACGTTTTGGGGACTCCGCATCGCTCGGTTTACTAATTGGCAGCCCTCAATCAGACATTTAAATTCACCGCTTCACTGTCGCTGAATCAGACCTGCGCCGGGAGGCTAAAGTAACCAAACGGGGTTGCAATTAACTTTAACTCATTTGCCCTTCGGTTCCTTCCAAACCTATGATAAATAATAATAATAATAATACATTTTTATTTTAGTGAAGCCCTTCTTTTCTTTCCTGCACTTTTCCTCCCTCGGTTCTGTGCTGTACGCTGCGAAGAGTTTAATTCCATTTTCCCCGAAAAAACAGTTTTAGAAAAATCTGTGGCAGCTGCCCAGTTTTCAGTGATTGGATTTTTGGAGTGGCGCAGATCACGGTGAGCTTTTTCAAGAGGCTTTGGCCCTCTTGAAAGCAATCCATTTCCACTCAGCTTAGATCCATGCTTCGGATTCTGCGTTCCTAATCAATCTAAATCCCCTTCTGGGATTTTGTAGCGAGAATGATCGATCGATAAATATCTCTCTCTCTCGTTCGCTCTGTTGGAAGCTCTGTGATTCTTTGTGGCAAGATGGAGGGAGGGTTAGCTGGAAGGAAAACAGCTTGGACAAAGATTTGAAGCCAGATTGGTGCAGACCTCAAGAGCAGATGAAGGGGGATAAAAAACCCCTCTTTTAATTACTTTCTCGAGACATCTCTGTAGTTTTCTTGGCAATCCCATGAAAGCAGTTTTCCGATGCCACCTGGGAATTTTTTCTTATTTTTTTAATCTATATATTAAATTTTTATTGTGTTTTCCACCAATACAGCTCAAATCATATTCACATTTTCAACAATTTCCTTTGATTTTGAATCTTAGTATAGTATATAAAATTACACATTGCAATGTCCTACCTGTCAATGAATCCTTTAGCTTCAACCATAACAATACAAGAGCAAGCAATAGATACAAACTCAAAGTTAACCGCACCAAACTTGATTGCAGGAAATACGACTTCAGCAACAGAGTGGTCAATGTCTAGAATACTCTACCTGACTCTGGTTTCTTCTCCAAACCCCAAAAACTTTAACCTTAGGCTGTCTACTATTGACTTCACCCCTTTCCTAAGAGGCCTGTAGCGGGGCGTGCATAAGCGCACCAACGTGCCTACCGTCCCTGTCCTATTGTTTCTTTTATATATTTTATATATCTTTTTATTTTTCTTATATGTATCCATAACTATCTCTATTATCTTGTAAGCAATTGACAAACCAAATAAATAAATAAAATAAATAAATTTTGGCACAGCAACGAGAATGCCAGTTGGCCTTCGGTGTCTACTTATCTCCCAGTGACATTTTTTTGCATCCTAGGGGAAAAAGCTTCCAGCCAACATCAGTGAAGATGCCGAAGAGGGCGAAGTTTCTGACGAGGACAGCGCCGATGAGATGGATGATGACTGCAAGCTAATGAACGGGGATGTGAGTATTGAAAAGGCGGACTGGCTCGGCACGTAGAGTTGAGTCTCGTTGACCAAACCCAACTGCATCCGTGTTGATCTGGGGAAGGAGAAGAAGGGAGAAACGCTTTTGTCCAAGAGATAGATCGATAGATAGATCGATAGATAGATCGATCGATCGATAGATAGATAGATAGATAGATAGATAGATAGATAGATAGATAGATAGATAGATACATTTAGAAAGCATAAGGACACCCCAAATGTTCTGGTTTCCGTCGAGGAGGTTTGTTTAAAACATCTGTTCTGTGGCACTGAAGAAAGGGAATGATGACTGTTTTGCACACTTAGGACCGCTGCAGAATCTCCATGCTCACATGATCAAAATTTAGATGCTTGGCAACTGACTCATATTTATGACAGCTGCTGTGCCCCGGGGTCACGTCGTCCCCTTTTCCAACCTTCTGACAAGCAAAGTCAACAGGGAAGCCAGATAAATAAAAAGTTTTGACAATAAAGTTTCATTCTATTCTGTTCCATTTTCTATTCTTCTATTCTGTTCTGCATTCTGTTCTATTTTGCATTTAATTACAGGTGTACATTTTAAAGGCACAACTCAAACCTATCTTCTTTCCCCTGCAGACGTGGCCATCCCATCCTCCTTTCCTTCCTGACTGCCTTTTGTCCCAGCGCCGTCAGAAGACAAGCGGTGGTAGGTTGGCCCACGAGACCACCCATCACCACAGTGTCTTGGCCACAACAGAACCCGCTCAGCTGCTTTGCCTGCAGCTCAGAGTCCGAGAGACTTGGTCGAAGCGTAGCCCAAGGTGAAATTAAAACACCCCAGTCTAAATAAAACCCGGTCCAAATACAGAGTACAGCTGCTGAACATGGCCGCTAATAAAAACGCAGGGGTTTTTTTCGCAGCCACGAGAAGTGTAGCCCTCCGCGCTCTTCCTGCTTGATTAAAAATAAATCACCCTTGCATGCCATACAGCCGAAATTTGCTCTTATTAGCGCCGTAGCATGGTTTTGATGTGCTGGGAAATTTGATTTATCCCCCCAGGGGTTTACCCTTGCACTTGTTCTTCAAATTATGTAATCCCGAGAGAAGAAATTACCCTCTTGATCTTGATGGGCCATTATGTTTTCTTTAAGGGAGAACATTTGAGGGCTACGTTTTCCTTGACCCACATAAATGGAAGAAATTGTTAATTCAGCGAGCAGCCCTCTCTTTCTTCTTCTTCTTCTTCTTCTTCTTCTTCTTCTTCTTCTTCTTCTTCTTCTTCTTCTTCTTCTTCTTCTTCTTCTTCTTCTTCTTCTTCTTCTTCTTCTTCTTCTTCTTCTTCTTCTCTCTCTCTCTCTCTCTCTCTCTCTCTTTCTTTCCCTCACTCTCTCTCCTTTCTCTCTTTCTCTTCCTCCCTCCCTGTCTCTCTTTCTTTCCCTCCCTCCCTGTCTCTCTCTTTCTTTCTCTCTCTCATATCTGTCTGTTTCCTCCCTCTCTTTCTCTCCCTGTCTCTCTCTTTCTCTTTCATCTCTGTTTCCTCCGTCTCTCTCTCTCTCTCTCTGTGTCTTTCTCTTTCCCTCACTCTCTCTCCTCTCTGTCTTTTTCCCTTCCTCCCTTCCTCTCTCTGTGTGTCTCTCTTTCTCTCCCTCCCTCTCCCTGTCTCTTTCCTCCCTGTCTGTCTGTCTCTCTCTCTCTCTCTCTGGTTTTTGTTTCCAGGCGCTTGTGCCCTTTTGAAGTGGAAAGCCACGTGAAAGTCAACTGTTGCCAGCAGTATTTATCCTTCTAAATCAACGCTTAATCACTAATTAATTTTTTTATACAACAGGAGTTTTAAACTTATTACCAAACGACGGTTGGCAAGAAATGAGGGGCTACATTAGGCCTCAGAACGTTCCGTCAGAAGCATTAGGGACCGTAATTTCTTCTTGTCGCTCTGCTTTAAAAAAACAAAAAAATTACAATACCCATTTGAACTATTTTGCCCTAATTCTATTTGGAGGCTTTGCTAAGTGGAAATCCGGGCTCAGGCATTCATGATTGAAGAGACCGATCAGATCAGATTTTTGGCCGCTTCTCGAGAGTTTTGAACCCATTTGAGGCACAGAGCCTACCTTGTATTATTATGGAGGAGATCCAGTCAACTGAATTAATTTTCACCCGGAAGATACGGGAGTAACAGCTTCCCTAGGTTTCCTTCCTACTGTATTTGTCTTATTTTCTGAGCAGCACTTGTCTTGTTTCAGCACCTTGGACAGCTCCCGCCTCCCTTCCAAAGCTGGAACAGCCCCCCAAAATCTCATCTCAGTGGCTTCCCTCTGTCCCCCCCACCCCCCGCCACCCCAAAATTGGAGCTTATCTATTGGGGACGCACTGCTTGTTTCTACCTGTCAGCCACAGGTGTCGCAAAACATTAAAAAAAGATCTAATTGAAACCTTGGCAGTTTTCCCACTGCGAGTATTTTGTATATCTCCAGTTGAGTTTTGACCGTGGGAGAGAAATTTCCTTTCCCCCCTTTGGTCCAATATCCTAAAGGCTAAAAAATGTGCCTCCTAATTCCCATTCTTCATTTTTCTACACGTTTCATTTTCATTGAGTTTCTATAATTCTCCTTTATTAAATCCTCCCCCTTCCAAAAATACTTTTGCAATCCCCAAACAAGAATAATTCCGAATTACCCCCATAATTGCAGAGGCAAAACTAATTGTGCTACCCTCTTACCCATTGAGTCTTTGTACAGTTCTGAAGACCTTATGCAAACCTTCGTCTGATTTGACATTTTCCTTGTGCCTAATGTGGAAAGAATTGAACAGGGGAAAAAAACAACACCTGGGAACAGCTAATCAAATATAGGCTTGTTACTCAACACGGTGATTGTGATTGATTTTTGAGCTGCTTGGTTAAACCAAAGTCATGTTTGAAGTGCATCTAGGTCATAATAATACCTGTGTAATATAAACATGAGACCACCTAATAGTCCATCGAGAGAAAATGTGATTAATTTCACTTTTGGCTTCATGGACTTCTTGCTTTCCTTCTTTGAGTTCATTCAGTGGGCCCCAAACATTCCGCTGCTAAGCAAAACAGTTGTTATGTGAGGTCTGCCACCTTTTACGACCTTTCCCACTCCGTTGTTAAGTGAATCGCTGCAATTGTTAAGTCAGAAACCCGGTTGTTAAGTGAATCAGGCTTTCCCGTTGGTCAGAAGGTCATGGTCGTGCTCCTGTTGGACTCTGATTCCGAGGGGGGTGGTCGAGCAGCTGACAGAGAGTGGGAGTGTGGCTCCGGTGGGTGGGGAGGAAACTGGGGAAGGGCACAGTCTGGCTGGGCATTCAGAGGAAGGCCCACCCCCTCTTCGTCCTAGGCGAGTTACGGGGGAGAAAAGGGCCCTGATTCCCTTTATTAGCTGCAGCTGGGAAAACGGGATAAAGAGGTTGTTTGTGCACAGCACGTTGCTGGAAGCAAAGCATGAATTATCTTTGTTTGTCATGTCTTATCTGGGTTCTGGCGTCCTCCCCACCGTGTGTGTTTCGTTATTTTTTGTAGTCTGCAATTCCTTCTCCTGCTCCGTCTCGTTAATTGCTGCAGCTTGTGGTTTGTGTTGGTTTTTATTTATAATTTGTATGTACTTTGGGTTCGGACTGAATTCTTTCCCTTTAAAAACTGTTCTTGGGAGAGTTTTTTTTTTCTCCAGCCGATGATAACTGGACTTTGGGAGCCAAGTTGGAGGAATTAAAGGGACTTTACCTACTTTTGTGACTTTGTTGCTTTTGTGCCATGCCCCTTAGGGTCATCACAGTCACAAAAAGGGATCACATGACCCCCAGACCCTCATAAACACAAGTCGGCTGCCAAGCGTCTGAATTTTGATCCCGTGACCATGGGGATGCCACAATGGTCATCAGTGTGAAAAATGGTCTTAAATCCCCCTTTTTTTCAGCGACATCGCAACTTCAAGCAGTCACTAAGTGAATTGTTATAAGCCAAGGACCGTTGCATACCAACTGGGAAAGAAACAAGGAGAAACTACATTTTATATATATATAAATATATATTTAAACTGCTTGTAACGTCTACATTTTTGGGGGCTTCCAGGCTTCTTCTAATCGGAAACGGGTGGAAAACCTCGCCAAGAAGAAACTGGACTCTCTGATCAAGGAATCTAAAATCCGGGACTGCGAAGACCAAAATAATTTTGCCGTCACCACCTTGTCGTCCTCTGGGAAATTGGGGAACAAGCCTGATCTTAAGAAGGTGATTTTGGGGGGTTAAGCGGGGGCAGAGGGAGCCAATCCGAAAAGCTTAATGATAAAGCACGAATAAATCCATACGATAAAAGTTTTTGCAAAAAAAAATAATAACGTTTGGTAAAATCTATGTATATATCAAAGCAATATACCACTCAGGCATCATCACAAAATCTCCAGAACCGTAAAGCCTACAAACTTGGAAATTTGGCCTATATGTTCCTCTTGGCTTCTAGGGGATCCCTAAGAAAGGATTTTTCCAAATGACCCTCAGAGCATTTAGAGTATTTCCTATATTATTATTATTAACACGCTCTGATGCTAAGGCGTTCCACTCCCCCTCCTCACCTGAAAAAAAGAAATCTCTTCCAAAGGCAAAACACAAGCAGAGGAGTTTCAGTTTCACAGCAGCACCAAGCAGCTTTAGGACAGAACACTTGAGCTAAGCCATGCCCAGGTTCCTTGCTGTCTCCTTCTTGCTCACACAGCAAATACTCTTTCAGTTTCCAAACAGCCCTCAACTCTCTGACAGGAATTTTCCCCCTTGTTTTCCTCTCCCAAAACTGAGCCCGACCACATAGTTTTGCAGCGAAGCACGGGGATCGGGCTAGTATACATATAATACAAGTAGACCTCAATTTACAAGCCCACAGAGTTTCTGTTGTTAAGTGAGACGTTGGTTAAGTGTGTTTTACCCCATTTAATGACTTTCCTTCCCTAGTGTTAAGTGAAGCTGTCAGGATTCCGGCAGTTGCCCCATTTAAATCATGAGTCTGGAGCCAAACTTCCAAAAGGATTTATTGGGAGTTGCCATGTCCGGCACTGCCTGGGTGCAGCCGATCTGAGAGACGTCATTCATTGTCACCCTTGACCCTGGTTTCCCCTGGATGTATCATAAATCATATTCTCCAACGGGACACATCCATAGCCCAGAGTCATTAATCATACTCTCCAGTTAGAATTTTGCGTGGCAGAAACTTCAGTCACCTAGTTACTATCTTTGAAAACATTTATGGAATGCACTTTCGATTTCCCAGCTGCCGCACTGCTCTTTCAACCCCCTTTCCCACCCACCCCTTTCCCTTTCTGTTTGCAACTCTTAAAAAAGACCAGAGAAATATTTTATGAGTTGACAGAATCACTTTAATTTGATCAGCACTTTCCACCGGGGACCCTGGGACGGGCGGACTTTTCTTTCTTCCAACGAATCCTGGCCAAATTGGCCTTTTTGATCGCTATATTTCTTGACACGCATAAGACATACGCACCTCTTTTCATCGTTTCTCATACACCTCCTTGAAGCACCGAGGCTCCACATGTAACCGGGGTCAACCCTGACTGATCACCCACCCGGTGGCTCTTCCTTCCTCGGTGAGGAGAAGTTGAGCGTTGAACAGTTAATGAGTTTTTGTGTGTGTCTGTGTGGTTTTTTTTCCCCCCTGTAATCATGATAAATATTTACTGCCCACTTAGGTTTCTCATTCGTCTCTCGCGCGCGCATGGCATCCAACACAGCGGGGACCACCAGGCGTGGAGGAACCTTCCCTCCTAAGCCATTAATATCACTTTCCAACCGGTTGCCCAGGGGACAGATGGCAGCCCCTGGCCAGCTGAGCAAAGGCAGGAGGATAGCCGAGCCGGAAAGGACCTTAGAGGTCTTCTAGTCCAGCCCTCTCCTCAAGCAAGACACCCTATATGAAAAAAATAGTAGCGCATCTAAATAGAAAATTTGGGAGACAAATGACCCTCCAATCTCTTATTGAAAGCCTCCATCATGATGGATCAGCCACCGCTTCCGTTCCACTGAGGACCGTTCTCCTCGTCCTCCTTTTCATTCTATCTTTCCCTGTCATGAGGTTTCGATTTGGTCGATGGGTTTATTAATGATTTCTGCCTTTCATAGCTGAGCGCACACCCTTAAACAAAGGAAGCAGGGGAGTGGAATTTGTCAGGGGCCAACAGCGAGGTGGGGAAGAACGCCAGAAACGCACAGGTGGTTTACACTCCCGTTTTGGAATCTTGTTTGCCCTTTAGAAAAAAAAGTTTTTCATAACTCCAAGGTTTGACGAAGAAGGCTCCCCTCCGCTTTCTCCAACTCCTTGTATATTAATTTCAAAATAATTGCTGGATTTCTTACACCCTCAGAAAGACGAAAGCTTGACAGCTATGATTACCAGCGGTGCCTTTTCCCTTTTTTTTCCCGCCCTCTCTCTCTCTCTCCTAAGGGCCCTTTTAATCAGGAACCGGGACCGCTAGAAAAACAGCCCTACTTAAAATGCTTTGCAAAGGGTTTACTGACACATTGGACGAAGGGTTGGAGAAGATGACAGACCTAAAAAAAAATATGGATGAGAACCCAGGAATCGGACAACACAATCCCGCCCCCCCCTCCTGCCCGCCTTAAATGTGCTACACGTGAGCACAAAATTCATCGATCACTGTAGCTCTTAAGAGAGGGAGGGAGGGAGAGAGAGAGAGCCACAAAAATCCAGCTGCCAAAAATGTGTGTATTGTGAGAGAGGGAGAGAGAGGGAGGAAGAGAGAGAGAGAGAGAGAGAGAAAATCCAGTTAACAAAAATGTGTGTATTGTGAAAGAGAGGGGGAGGTAGAGGGAGGAAGAGAGAGAGAGAGAGAGAGAGAGCCATAAAATATCCAGCTGCCAAAGTTTTGGGGGGAAACTGACTGACCTTGTGACTGTTTTAAAAATTAGTCCTTAGTTGAGGAAAGCAAAGGGATTAAAAGGGGACGAGAGGAAAATCAAGTTTCTTGAGTTGCACTCCTTTCCATTCCTCTTCCTCTTCTATTCTAAGAAGGTGTGAGGCATTTTTCTTCCCAGTCTCTCCTTTGCAAGTTTGGCCTTACCCCCAAAAAACTCCTAAAACCTTTGGATGTTTGAGCCTTGCCGTTGTCCTTTTTGTCCCCGTAGAACAAGCACGAGGAGAACCCGGAATGCGGTGAAGACCCGATCCTGAGCAAACGCCACAACCGATCCCTGATGGGAAGCCTGACCAAACGCAAGGTTACTCATTTGTTTCTCGGAAGGAGGGTCTGGAATAATTTTTGGGATAGCCAGGGGCGATCGGACACACAAGGGATTCGTCTCCGGCGCATAAGCTCACAGTGTTCATCTCAACAACAGCAAATCATAGGTCTTAATCATAGTTACCGTCATTAATCATAAGTTAGAAACAACAATTGATGAATTTTCTCCCATGCCATCCCTCTGCTAAACCACTAAGTCCCATAGCACTGTCCAACTATCTATTAAGGCTGCATTCCTATACCTGTATCCTGATCTTTTTATGACTACAGCTTCGTTTCCTGTATCTTATGATTTATATTGTTTTATTTAGTACCCTAGAATGATTTGTGTTGTTGCTTAGTAGTATTCTGTGACCATCACTAAGTGTTGTAGCTCATGATTTACGATGAATGTATTTTTTTCTCTTGTGTGTGTCCAGTCACACTTGGCCAATAAACAATTCTCTATTCTATTCTGCGCTCTATTTTATTCTGCATTTTATTCCATTCTATTCTATTCTGCATTCTATTCTATTCTGCATTTTATTCTATTCTGCATTCTATTCTATTCTGCATTCTATTCTGCATTCTATTCTGCATTCTATTCTACATTTGATTCTATTTTCTATTCTATTCTGCATTCTATTTGCATTCTATTCTGCATTTTATTCTATTCCATTCCATTCCATTCCATTCCATTCCATTCCATTCCATTCTATTCTATTCTATTCTATTCTATTCTATTCTTATTTTACTCATAAGAAACCAATAGGGCAAGAGAACAGGGAAGATGAGAAATGAGACAATGCTATGGGAATGAGGGAAATCTTTATATCTGATTGTTTTGGCATGCAATGCCCCATAGCGGTGTCCTGGGGGAAGAAGTTGAAATAGCTTATGTCCAGGATGTGAGGGCTCTGAAGATATTTTCTCAGCCCTTTTACTGGCTCAAGCAGTACACAAGTCCTCAGTGGAAGGCAGGCTGCTTGCAATTATTTTTTTCCCCACAGTCCTAACTGTCTGTTGAAGTCTGTGCCTGCCTTGTTTGGATGCTGCGCCAAACCAGACAGTGATCGAGGCACAAACGACAGGCTCGTGGTTTTTGGTTTAATTTACTTTTATTCTGGGGTGTTGTTTTTTTCCCCTAGTGGGGATTAATTTTGACCCTGCAAACGGTCAGTTGTTAATTTCGGTTTCATCCCACCCCTTAGCTAGGATAATGTTTCAAAACCGCAAGCTGGAGAAAATTAGGACAGAACAAAGCAGTTCGCCAGGAAACCCATAAACGCACAACTTTAGAGGCTCGCACAGCGTCTCTGATTTGATTCCGTGCTGAAGTCCTTGCGGGTGTGAGTTCTAACAACCAGGGCTACAAAGCAAGATCAGAACAAATCCCCCTTTTCTTTTTTTTTTTTTTGCAAAACCGAAGGCAGATGGAGAAGAGCCAAGCTGCTCCAAAGAGGAGTCATTACGTATACACGTCAAGTCCAAACCATATTGCTTTATGTCTATATACTAGCTTGATACCCAATTATCTCACCTTCATGGTAACAGGTAAACTGAGGTGTGTTTTCTTCCCTGCTTTTCTTTTCTTTTTCTTTTTTTTTTTTAACCCAACCCAGAAAAAATCCAGCAAACTCAAAAGGACGCCGAGTTTGGAAGACAGGGAAGACGACTTCGAATGCCAAGGAAACTTAAGTAGAACTTCGGTTCATTATAGCAAGTAAGTCTCCATGGTTTCAGAAAAAATAAATAAATAAATAAATAAATACTGACTTGCATCATTATATACAAGTCATTCTCAACACACAACTGCAATCGAGCCCCCAAATCACTGATGCTCAGCAAGGCAGTCGCTAAGTGAATTTTGTCCCATTTTTACAAATCTTTTTTTTGCCACGGTTGTTAAAGAAGGTCACTGCATTTGTTAAGTTAGTTGCACGGTCGTTAAGTGGATCTGGCTCCCCCCCTTAAATTTAGTCGCAAAAGGGGATCACATACCCTCCCTGGGACACTGCAAGCATCATAAGTACAAGTCAGTTGCCAAGCCTCTGAATTTTGATCACTTGACCGCAGGGAGGCTGCAGCAGTTGTAAGTGTGAAAAACGGTCCTAGGTCCCCCCCTTTTTTATCCAGTGATGTCGTAACTTCAAAACGCCCACTAAGTGAACTGTCGTAAGTTGAGGACTGCCTATATCTAATGGATTCAATTTAGCTGATGTTTAGACCTTAGTATTCAAAGTATTGTCACTTTGGTTGTTTCCTGTTTCCAAAACTGTAAAATCTTGAACTTAAACTGTGTATAACTTTAATATAAAACCCCTGGCATGGATTCTTGGTTTGGTAAGGTAGAAATTTCATCTCGACCAAATTCCAAACTCTTTGTCGGTTTCTTACTGTCTCCCCGCCACCCTGTCCGATGGATAAATCCATTTGGATCCGTTTCAACAATTTGTTACTGTTCCGACCCAGCTCCCCAAACAGGACAAACCCTCGGTAATTAAATGAATGATTCCTTTATTAAAAGCGCCAACAGCCCCGGCAAAAAAATCTCCCTCACACCACGCTCCCCAGAGCTAGGGTAGGGCTTCACTAGCAGCAGTGGCTCTTCCGTCTCAAGGACCGGCCCATAGATTTCCACTGCTCTCCTCTCCTCTGCCTTCTGTGCATCTGTGTGTCAGGCACTAGACCCGGCTGTTCTTCCTTTTCCTCACCAGTCACCTCCAGACCTGGGGGCTGTTGATTCTCCATCGGAAGGTGGCTGACGGACAGCCCAGGCTCCGTCTCTATCTCTCTCTTGCCATTCCCTCTTCCCCCTCGGAGCTCTCAGGTTGCCTTGAGGCTGAGCCTGGCTCCCACGCCGCCGACTCCTCTGATTTGGCCACTGAAGGGGCCGACAGGCCACAACAGTTACCTCGTCGTTGTTTTTTGTCCTGCCAGAACAAATCGGCAAAAGAAAACGATGAAACTCTCCCGGGCTCTCTCCGATCTGGTGAAATACACACGATCCGTCGGAATCCACGACGTGGAATCGGAAAGTAAGTTTTCCCCGCCGTCTTTAAAAGAATGAGCGTTCCGTCAGTCTTCCTCTCGAAGCTGGCTTGTGTGTTTCTCACCCAGTGAAATGGCTTAAGTCAAAGCTGTTTGGGCTGGCCAATCAGGGAGGGCCGTTGCAGAGAAGGCGGGGATGGTGGTCAAGCTCTTCTCCAAAGCCCCTGAAGGCAGGACAAGAAGCAACGGATGGAAACTGATAAAAGGAGAGAAGCAACCTAGAATGAAGGAGAGATTTGCTGCAGTCAGAACAGTTAATCAGTTGTCTCCAGAGGCTGTGATTGCCCCAATGCATGTCGGTTTTCAAGAAAAGATTGGACAACCTATTCATCCAGAATGGTCTACGGCCATGAGGGTGAACCTACGGCACATGTGCCACAGGCGAACTTACCCCATTCCACATGCGTGTGCTTCACAGCGGATTTTTTGGCCAGTTTTTGGCCTTTTTCGGCCTCCCAGAGGCTTGAGGAAAGCTTCTGCAGGCTTCTGCAGGCCGAAAACTAGGCCCGTTTTGTCACTTCCTGTTTTTCTGAAAATACCAGAAGTGACGAAACGGGGCTAGTTTTTGGCCTGCAGAAGCCTGCAGAAGCCTCTGGGAAGCCGAAAAAGACCTCAATGTCCGAAAATCAGCTGTGAGGTGCAGTGCGGGGGTGGCAGGGGTGGGTTAGTGGGTGGGTGGGGATTGCGTGTGCATGCGTAGGGGGCATGGGGCGCGCACATTGCCTTCCGGGTGGTGCTGCTGACACGCGAGCGCGAGCATGCAAGCGCGCGCACAGTTTTTGGCACAGGACCCCCAAAAGGTTAGCCACCGCTGGTCTAGGGTCCCCGCGTGAGAAGTGGGTTGGACTAGAAGACCTCTGAGGTCCCTTCCAACCATATGATAATCTACGTTCTACGAGACGCTCTTGCTACATAACTAGGTATGGAGGAGCCCATCGGAACTTAGAGCAGTCATTGAGCAACTGGTCGTAAGTTGAGGACTATAAAGGAAGATACGTTGGGGAAAAGGTGGCCGAATGAGGGAGGCATTGACTTCCAAGGGGGGACAAATCCAGCCTTCTTTGGTCCCAGTTTCTTCCAGTTGGCAAGTCTCCTCCTTCAGCGAAACGAAAGCTCACCAAATCCTCCAGCAAAAACCGGCCCAGTATCTCCGCTTCAACCAGCACCAGCTCTCCCGGATCTACCCTTCTTCCTACCGGGTGGATTCCAGCAATTACAACCCTCAGCCCTTCTGGAACGCCGGCTGCCAGTTGGGTAAGGAACCCAGATGTTCGTAGCCCCAAGCCAGTGGCTCCCTTCACGCTTCCGTGCCTCCATTCTTTGGAGGGAGGGAGAAGGACATGGCGGATAGAGAAGCGAAGCGAAAGGAGACATTCGTGTCGGGGCCAGTTGCCCTGGAGGGAAACTGTAAAGCAGGTTTTTTCTCTCGGTCTCTCTCTCTCTCTCTCTCCCTGTGTCTCTGTCTCTGTGTCTCTCTGTCTCTCTCTGTCTCTCTCTCTCTCTCTGTCTCTCTGTGTCTCTGTCTCTGTGTGTGTGTGCCTCTCTCTGTCTCTCTCTCTCTGTCTCTCTGTGTCTCTGTCTCTCCCTGTGTCTCTCTCTATCTGTGTCTCTCTGTGTCTCTCTCTCTCTCTCTCTCTCTCTCTCTCTCTCTCTCTCTCTCTCTCTCTCTCTCTCTGTGTGTGTCTCTGTCTCTCTCTGTCTCTCTCTGTCTGTCTCTCTCTGTCTCTGTCTCTCTCTCTCTCCCCCTGTGTCTCTCTCTCTCTGTCTCTCTCTCTCTCTCTCTGTCTCTCTCTCTGTCTCCCTCTCAGTGGTTAGAATGCCGTATTGCAGGCTGACTCCGCTCGGCTCCCTATATTTCCCATTTTTCCGTCCGTTTTAGTGGCCCTGAACTACCAATCCGAAGGGAGAATGCTGCAGCTCAACCGCGCCAAGTTCAGCGCCAACGGCAACTGCGGCTACATCCTCAAACCCAAGTGCATGTGTCAAGGTAAGACGTCCGTCTCGCGGTCTTCTTCCCTGGAGACTCTATTCCAGGGTTTCCTCTACTGTTGGGAATTCTGGGAGTTGAAGTCCAGACACCTTAAAGTTGCCACGTTGAGGAACATGGTTCTGTTCCGTGGACTTTCCAACTCGTCTCCTCAACTTCCTTGGGCCAGGCCTTGTTGCACTTCACAGGGAGCATCTCTTCGTTCTCCCAGCATCCTCTTGTAGTGTGCAAATGTTCCCA
>NC_142007.1:2288684-2343684 GCF_049901715.1 Pseudonaja textilis | reverse complement strand
GGAAAGAGCCGCCAAGACCCTCCATCAAAGGGACAGGCCTCCATTCACCAGACCTTCCTTGGAAGGAGCCGGCGGGGTGGGGTGGGGGGGGGGGGAACTGGACACTGCAAAATAAATAAATAAACCTCCCAGCCCCCAAATCTCCCTGTAAAACAACATTAAGCCGTTGAGTTGTCAGCCAAGACCGATGGCTTTTCGTTGGAGGGAGCCTGTCAGAACGGTGCGGGCGCTATTCCAAATTCTTCCCCTCTTCCCCGCATCCCTTAAGCAGGATTTATTTGGCCTTCGAGCAAAGGATTGTGTGTTTTTCTCTGTGTATGGGGGTTTTTTTTTGTTGTTATTTTTTTAGTTGGGGGCTGCAGCATAATCCTTGTGGGTGGTTCCTTTCTTCCCAGCCGTTAATTGGCCTGTCCAGGATTAAAAAATAAAATAGCGCTGAGTTTCCGTCTTTAATCATCCTTTCTTGCAGTGGGGATTTCTTGCATTTGAGTCCCCAAGATGGGGACCGGTAGGCCATGACACGTACGGGATGATGTGTTGTCGTGGATCCAGATAAACTCTTTTCTCTTCTGAAGGCTGACTCAGACGAAAAAAGTATTTCGATTCTGAATAAAAACCCTCCCAGTTTCCCATTGTGCCGCTCCACATCGACGGACTACGTATGCCCTGAGAAAGTCCCTGCTTTTGTACCCGTCGTGAAAATGTCTGGTTTGCTCCAAGTTCGCTCTTTTTCTTCTTTTCTTCTTCTTCTTCCATGAATTGGTTTTGTTAATTTGAAGACAAGATGATGTCTTCAGGGCAATTTGAAAATCTCTCTCTCTCCCTCTCTCTTTGTGTGTGTACGTGTGTGTGTGTGAGAGAGAGAAGTTTGGTCCTTCTCCAGATCAAACATTAACAGAGTTGGAAGGGACCTTGTAGGTCATCTACTCCAACCCCCTACTCAAACAGGACACCCTACACCATTTCTGACAGGTGACAGTCCAGTCTCTTCTTGAAAGCCTCCAGGGATGAAGCTCCCACAACTTCCGAAGGCAACTTCTGTTCCATGGGTTGATTGTTCTCCCTGTCAAGGAGATTCCTCCTTATCTCCAGGTTGAATCTCTCTCTCAGTTTCCACCCATTCTTCCTTGTCTGGCCTTCAAAGGTTCCTTGGAGAATAGCTTGACCCCTTCCTCCTCTCTGGGGCAGCCCCTCAAATCTTGGAAGGCTGCTCTCCTGTCTCCCCTGGTCCTTCTCTTCCCTAGTCTAGCCATGCCCAGTTCCTGCAACCGTTCATCATATGTTTTAGCCTCCAGTCCCGTAATCACCCTGGTGGTTCTTCTCTGCATTTTTTTCTAGAGTCTCTGATCCTATTTTATTTATTTCGCCTCTTTTCCAGATCATAGATCCGTTTGTGGAAGTCGAGGTGATCGGATTGCCCATGGATTGTTGCAAAGAGCAAACCAGAGTTGTGGACGACAACGGTATGGCTTCCCAATCCTTAATTTTCTCTCTCTCTCTTTCCTGCCATCGCTATAAGGCCAAGGACAATTTTGCAGCTAGAATCCCTAGGATGGATGGCAACCACCACGCATTCATTTCATCCAGTCGCTTATCCACGCAGAACGGTTGACGGTTGGCTGCTTAGCATCTGCTGGAGAAATTGTTGGGCACCTGACAACCTCGAAGCAACTTTGCTTCCATGTTGGAGCAGCTGGTGGCCTCAAGAAAGTTCCTCCTTTTTCTTTTTCTTTTCTTTTTTTTTTTCACTTGATATTTTATTCTCAAAATAAATAACTCCGAACTCTTTTTTTTTTAACAGAAACAAACAAACGAAAAGAAACAAAGCGAACAAGACATTAAAAATGCACTTTTCTCCCTGCAGTGTCTTTGTTTTCTGTTTCTTTTTGTTTCTTTCTTTCTTTCTGGAAGTTCCTTCTAAAGTTTTTTTTTTTCCCCACTTCCTATTTTTATTTTACTCCAAAAAACATAAAACATAAAGCTGATTTTTGGCCAGCTTGAATCCTTTTTCGGCCTTCCAGAGGCTTGAGGAAGGCTTCTGCAGGCTTTGCAGGCTGAAAACTAGGCCCGTTTTGTCACTTCTGGTATTTTCGGAAAAACAGGAAGTGACGAAACGGGGCTAGTTTTCGGCCCGCAGAAGCCTTCCTCAAGCCTTTGGGAGGCCGAAAAAGGCCTCAAACCGCCCCAAAATCAGCTGTGAGGCACGCGGATGCTCAGTGAGGTAAGTTTGCCGGCAGCTCACGAACGGCTCTGCGTGCCGCCTGTGGCATACGTGCCATAGGTTTGCCATCACGGCTGTATGCCTTCTGGTGCTTCGAAGAGTAAGTCAGTCCCCTCTTCTTTCTGGAATCTATAGCTATGCGTGGCTGGCTGGGGAATTCTGGGAGTTGAAGTCTGCACACTTCTATCGGTGGCTGGCTGGGGGAAGCCCACCCATCGCCAAAGACTGGTCAGTAGGTGACACCTAGGAAGGCCCATTCTCCTGCCTCTTGGTCCTGCAGGTTTCAATCCGATGTGGGAGGAAACCCTGGTTTTCAACATCGGCATGCCAGAGATTGCTCTGGTGCGCTTCCTGGTCTGGGACCACGATCCCATCGGGAGGGATTTTATTGGCCAGAGAACAATCGCATTCACATCCATGATGCCAGGTAAGACAGACCTCTTTGTACACCGTTGCTTGTTTTTCCCTGCATTTCCTCGCAATAAGAATAGAGTCACGGATATTATAGTAAGAAATTTGAATTAATTATAACTCTAATTGTAATTATTATTGCACTAGATATGTACAACTGTTTTTTTAATAATGGATAATTTATCCTTAACCTGAAAATACGTTTGTCTGTTCTATGCTTCTTCTTTTCTCTTCCTTCTCTTGCTGTTCATTGGCCACACATTTTTTTTTGACCTCTCCCTATTGCTATAAATTCTTAACTTTCCTCTACTCTCCTTCCTCTTTCTTCTCCCGACAGTCAGAATTCCTCTCCAACCAGAAATTGGGTGGGTGGGGGGAGATCGGGAGATTTGGGCTCAAGGAGATGAGAAGAAGCCATCATTCACCCCACTTTCCTTGCTTCCAGGCTATCGACATGTCTACCTGGAAGGTATGGAGGAAGCTTCCGTCTTCGTTCACGTAGCGGTCAACGACGTTTGTGGTAAGGTGAGTAGCCCTGGAGCCTCAGGTGTGCAAACCTCTCTAGAATTAAGATTCCCTTCCAGATGAGATGGTTGACTTGTCCTTACGGAAGGAAAAACCAACAGTGCCCAGTTTCTCTGGTGTTTGAACTGATCTACCCAATTTTCTGTCTGTGGAGATTCCCCAACATCCAGGTCAACATTGTCCCAAAGGTGTATTTCCAAAAGACAACTGGATTTTCTTGGTGTCTTTTTTTCCTTGAAAAGGTTTCACTTCTCATCCCAGAAGCTTCTTCAGTTCTAACTGAAGAAGTTCGGACCGAAGAACTGAATAAGCTTCTGGGATGAGAAGTGAAACCTCTTCAGAGAAAAAAACCCAGCAAGTCCGGTTGCCTCTTGAGGAAAAAAAAAGTACATGAGCTGGACAACAGAGAATCTCCATAGACATAAAGATTGGGTAGATCTTTGAAAAGGTTTTGCTTCTCACCCAAGAAGCTTCTTCGGTTCGAACTGACGACGTTCGAACCGAAGTCAGAAACCGAAGAAGCTTCTTAGACGAGAAGCGAAACCTCTTCGAGGAAAAGAACAACAAGAAAGTCCAGTTGCCTTTTAGGAAATTCATCTATGGGCCTGCCCAATAAAACACAGGTACTTCTGTATAATCAGGTATACCTTTTTTAAAAAAATCAGTCCTAAAGATATTTCTGTGCATGCGCCGGTTTTTTAGCTTTGCCCACAAAACTCAGCAATACCCTTGACCAAACCTATCCTAGCTGCAGTTGTGTGTCTTAACAGGTACCATGAAGTAGTGATCAGCTGACCCAGTGATTTGGAAAATCCCTATCCAGACTCAGAGTATAACTCTGCTAAGTTGTTTTTCCCGGCTAGCTCAGCTGTCAACGCTCCGGTGTTTGAGGATCTTTTTAGTGGCTAAAAAGAAATAATTACATTTCATGTTGCTGAGGAAGGAAATTCATTTTTCCCTGCTGTGGTTGATGCCTGCAATAAAATCTGATGTTTGTTAGCAGTTTTGAACACGGTCAAATCACGGTTTGTCTAAATGTATGTCAGGAAAACCTCACAGTTCGTTCAGACAGGGGTTTCTTCCATTTGTATTTTTATTTCTTTTCTTTTTTCAACCTTTTCCAAATGCTGGACATTCAGGAAGAAAGATCTACCTGTAGCTGGGTTGTTGTTGTTTTTTTTAATTATTTCCCCTCTTTTCTGAAATTTCTCTAACTTTTCATTTTCATTTTCAAAACCCAAGCTGGTCCTTTTGCACTTATCTTGGGGAATGCTCCACACAAGAATTCCTAAGTTTTCTTGTACCTGTTTTCCCCCAAATATTCTCTTTTTAACTTGTACTTGTGCCTATTGGATGGATTTCTTCTGATGCACACAACCTAATTATCTCCAACTAAGTTACATGGAGCGAGTTCATCCATCAAGTGATGTGTGTTTGTGTTACTTTTTAATCTATTAATCACAATTAGCCGAGTCAAATAAGTGGAAAACAATACTGCCTAGCAGAATCCGCTAGGGGATAGAAAAAGAAAAAAAAAACCCAGCTTGCCAAAATACATATAACATGGACAGGAAAAGAGATAAAAGCAGAAATGTCTATCTATTTTTTGCAGAGATGTTTGCTGGTTTGCAAACCAGTTTAAGACTGGGACAGCCCTCAGCTTGGAAGAATTACAAAAAACTAAGAAAAAGCAGAGTTAGAATTCCATTTATCCATCTTTTCACCCAGATATATTCTGTGATCTATCTCATTGTTTAAAAAAAAGATATATCTCATTAAAAATATATATATATTACCAACCCCAAACTCCCTACTGAATTAAATTACAGTTAGTGAGCCCAAAAGTCTCTCGCTAAGTGAAACAGTTTTGAGCTTTGAGCCATTTGATGGACTTTCTGTCATTAAGCGAATCCCTGCAGTTGTTAAGTGAGTCACACAGTTGTTAAGTGAATCTGGCTCCCCCCCCCCTTTGATTTGGCTTGTGAGAAGGCTGCAAAAGGGGATCCTGGAACACTACGACCGTCATAAGTACGAGAACAAGCATTTTGAGCACGCGATCCCAGGAAGGTAAGTGTGAAAAACGGTCGTAAGTCCCACATTTCAGTGCCGTTCTATTGTGAATGGTCGCTAAATAAACTGTAATACGTCGAGGACTAGGTAGTTTGTTTAGTGTCTGTTCAAAGTTACAACGGCACCGGGAAAAAAGCAACTTACGACCCGTTTTTCCACACTTACGACCTCTGTGGCCTTCCCCACGGTCATGTGATCAAAATTCAGAATGCTCGTCAGCCGCTTCATACTTACGACGGTCGCTGTGTCCCTAGGTCGCGGGGATTCTCCCTTTTTTTTTTTTTTCCTTTTTTGAAAATCCGGTTTACCGGCACTTTTAATCGACTTTAACTCAGTCGGATTTCTCAGCCAAGGTTGAGAAAGCCAATTTTCCCAGTCGTGGGGGGCGCAGTTCCCTTCTCAGCCCCATTGAAAGCTCCCCGCCCCCCCCCCCAAAAGCATATGGGGGGAGGCAGTGTGTGTGTGTGGGGGGGGGTTGGAAACATCCCGGAGAGAACAAGCGAGCCTCTGTCTGGATGTCAAGTTGGCCCGTCGCATTCCAGGGGCGGCTGAAATCCCGCAGGGAAGCAGCAGCCGTGCCGGATGGGGGCGAACGTTGCGTGGCAACCTTGTGTGGCAACCCCTGGCAGCAAGCAGCCCCCTCCTCCTCCTCCTCCTCCTTGTCCTCTTCTTCTTCCTCTCCTCCTCCTCCTCCCTCTTATTTTTCTCCTCCTCCTCTTCTCCTTCTTCTCCTTCTTCTTTTCCTTCTCCTCCTCCTTCCTCTTATTTTTCTCCTCCTCCTCCTCTTCTCCTCCTCCTTCTTCTCCTTTTCCTTCTCCTCCTCCTCCTCCCCTTCCTCTTATTTTTCTCCTCCTCTTCTCCTCCTCCTGCTTCTCCTTTTCCTTCTCCTCCTCCTTCCTCTTATTTTTCTCCTCCTCCTCCTTGTCCTCTTCTTCTTCCTCTCCTCCTCCTCCTCCCTCTTATTTTTCTCCTCCTCCTCCTCCTTCTTCTCCTTCTTCTTTTCCTTCTCCTCCTCCTCCTCCTTCCTCTTATTTTTTTCCTCCCCCTCCTCCTCCTCCTCCTCCTCCCCCCAATGAGGAGGAGAACCAAGGGGAGAAGTTAAACATGTTGAGTTAATCGTGCCACTCTCTCTGTCCCCCTTCTTTCCCTTCCCCCTTTTTCCTCTTTTCTTTTCTCCTCTCTCCCTTTGCCCCTCAGCCAACAACAACAACAACAACAACAAGAGTTGTTGGCAGGCCAGTTGGGTTGTTTCAAAGGACAGGCATCTTGTCTGGAAAATCCTCCGTTTCTAATCCTTCTAGGTCTGCGTTAAATGAAATTAAAGAGGGTGGGGGGGTGGGGCGAGAGCTTCCCGGCGGCCTCCTCCTCCTCCTCCTCCTCCTCCTCTCCTCCTCTTTTGCCTCTCCTTCCAATGTCCACCAGGGCTGGGGGGTGGGGGCGCAGGGGGAGTTGGCTGGTTTTGTCAAAAGGTTCCTCCAAGGGGGAATGGATGGATGGATGGATGGATGGATCCAGTCTTTGTCAGGAGTCAGTTCGATGCCGTCCGCTCTTAATAAACTGAAGCAGCCAGGAAACAGTGGGGAAATATCTCCGTTTCTCTCTCTCTCCTCCCCCTCCCTCCCTCCCTCTTCCCTTCTCTCCCCCCCTCTCTCTCTCTTCCCCCTCTCCCCTTCTCCTTCTTCCTCTCCCTCTTCCTTCCACTCCCTCTTCTTCCTCTCTCTCCCTCTCTCTTCTCCTCTCTCCCTTTCTCTCCCTCCCTCCCTTCTCCCTCTTCTTCTCTACTTCTCTGTCCCTCTCCAAAAAGTGAATTGGGTTGGTGTTAAATAAGTGAAAAAGCGCAGGAGAAAAACAGTCCTGTCAATTGCCCTTCGCTTCAAACAGACACAGCAGAAGGTTGTGTATGTGTGTGTGAGAGAGAAACAGAAACAGAGAGAGAGAGACAGAGAGAGAGAGAGAGACAAACACACACAGAGAGAGACAGAGACAGATTAGGGAAGAGTTTCTGCTGGACTCGTCCTGTCTGGACTCGTGCATTGATTTAAATCATGAGGACTAGAAACTTAGTTCTCCATAGAGGCAAGGCCATTATTTGATGCTATTTTGATTTGTGGTGGGAGGGGGGACAGCATCGACAAATAGTTTAATGAGCTAGCCTTTGGACAGAGATAAACTCACAGATAAACTCTCTCCCTCCTCCTCCTCCTTTTCCTCTTCTTCTTCTTCTTCTTCTTCTTCTTCCCCTTCTTCTTCTTCTTCTTCTTCTTCTTCTCCTCCTCCTCCTCCTCCCTCCCCCCTCCCCCTCCCCCTCCCCTCCCCCTTCTTCTTCTCCTTCTCCTTCTCCTCCTCCTCCTCCTCCTCCTCCTCCTCCTCCTCCTCCTTCCCTTCCCTTCCCCTTCCCCTTCCCTTCCCCTTCTTCTTCTTCTTCTTCTTCTTCTTGAGTTGCTTCCTGATGGGTAGTTTTAATTTGCAACCGGCTGACGCGGCCTTTTAAAATAGCTGGCAGCATTTTTTTTTTCTTTTTTGGGGGGCGTGGGGGGTGGGGGTGAGGTACTTGCTGTCTTCCAGTTTGCCCGACAGCCCACCTGCACCCCCTTCCGTTTCCCACGGCAGACCCAAATCCCTCCTCCCGTCTCTTTTTCAATTTCCCCAACCGATTTGCTTTCTGATTGCTTTCATCTCCTCTCTCCCTCCTCTTCCCTAAGTCTCCCACCTCCCCCTGGTTGGGTTCTCATTAACGTTTCTCCTGCCCCCCCGACTTGGTGGGTATCAACACCGCTAATTATGGAGCCTCATCTTCCCCAGGGAAGAGATGACTTCCTGTTCTGCAGGTGGGCTGCAACACCCAAGCCAGTCCTACCTGATTACGGAACAGCATTCGGATCTGCGCCAGGGATTATATATTATATTTTCTGCCTCTAGGAGAAAACAGAAGTCTCGCCCTACTGTACCCTTTCCCCATCCCTTCCCTAATTAGACTATTTCAATAGAATAGAATAGAATAGAATAGAATAGAATAGAATAGAATAGAATAGAATAGAATAGAATAGAATAGAATATAGAATGGAATGGAATGGAATGGAATGGAATGGAATGGAATGGAATGGAATGGAATGGAATATTAATAGAACAGAATAGGAAAGAATGGAATGGAATGGAAGGGAATGGAAGGGAATAGAATGGAATAGAATAGAATAGAATAGAATAGAATAGAATAGAATAGAATAATAATGGAACAGAATAGGAAAGAATAGAATAGAATGGAATGGAATGGAATGGAATATTAATAGAACAGAATAGGAAAGAATAGAATGGAATGGAATGGAATATTAATAGAATAGAATAGAATAGAATAGAATAGAATAGAATAGAATAGAATAGAATAGAATAGAATAGAATTCTCTATTGGCCAAGTGTGATTGGACGCACAAGGAATTTGTCTTGGTGTAAATACTCTCAGTATACATAAAAGAAAAGAGACATTCGTTAAGAATCAAGAATCCTAAGGTACAACATTTAATCATAGTCATTGGGTACAATAAGCAATCAAATCATACCAAGAAACAGTCAGTTACAGTCACACAGTCACAGGTGGGAGCGGGTGGGCGATAAGGGGTGATGAGAAGGTTAATAGGAATAATAATGCAGACTTAGTAAATAGTTGGACAGTGTTGAGGGAATTATTTGTTTAGCAGAGGGATGGCTTTTGGGAAAAACCGTCCTTGTTGTTCTGGTGTGCAGAGCTCAGTATAGCCTCGTTTTGAGGGTGGGAGTTGAAACAGTTTATGTCCGGGATGTGTGAGGGGTCTGTAGATATTTTCCCGGCCCTCTTTTTGACTCGTGCAGGACACAGGTCCTCCATGGAAGGCAGGTTGGTAGCCATTGCTATTTTCTGCAGGCCTAATTCCTCTCTGGAGTCTGTGTCTGTGTCTGTCCTGTTGGGTTGCAGGTGATAGACTCAATAATTCTCGGTAAAAATTTAATTATACAGAAAAGGGGACTTTTCACCCGTTCATGATTTGAGTTTGGTATGGAACACCCTTCTGCAACGATTTCTGCAAAATCCACATTGGCAACTAGCATCACGGCAGGAAGGGAAATCAAAATGACCCCAGAAAAAAAAGAGAGAGAGAGAGAGCTGTTAGCCCTGATCTGGACCAAAGGAAAAAGAAAATAAATTGGTTTGGGAGCCCGGAATGGACATTTTTCCTTCCCATGGGAATTATGGGAACTGTAGTTTCTCCCCTCCCACCCCCACCAAGACTGGACAAAAATTTTGACATCTGTCAAAAATGGTGTAGGGTCTCTTTGTTGCGCAGGGGGTGGGGGGTTGGACTAGATGACCTACAAGGTCCCTTCCAACTCTGTTAATCTGTACCTAAGTTCTCAGAAGCAGGTAGTTAATCATTTTTTCAGCACTTCCCTAACTTTTAAAGTGCATAGCTGTGCAAATTGGGAAGGGGGTCTCTCTTTATGGCAAAGAGAGAGACTTTTTAAGAATTATCTGGTTTGTTCAGAAAGCCACTTCACTCTTTTTCTGTTCGTTTTTTTTTCTGTATTCCTTGGGGGGGATTGAATAATGTCAAACTCCACCTGTTTGCTCCCCTCTGTTCTCTCTTTCTCTCTTTCTTTCTCTCTCTTTCTCTTTCTCTCTCTTGTTCTCTCTCTCTTTCTCTTTCTCTTTCTTTCTCCTGTTCTCTCTCTCTTTCTCATTTTCTCTCTCTTTCTCTCTTCTCACTCTCTTTTTCTCTCCCTCTTTCTCTTTCTCTCTCTTTTTCTCTCTCTCCCCTCTCTTTCTCTCTCTCCTCGCCCCCCCGCTCTCTCCGCATCCCTTTTATAGTTTATCCATGTTACTTGTCTGATTTCTCACATGTGACTCCTAAATGTCTCGCAGGGACAATCTCGGCTTGTTCTTCTTCCTCTTCTCGTTCCTCCTCCGTGTCTCACTTTCTGCCTTCTCCTTCTGTCTGTTTGTGATTGCAGTGGCCTCCTTCTCTGTGTCCCTCCCAAAAAGCCTCCTTTTAGAAGCAGAGCAAATGTAGACGCCTCGAAGGTACCCTTCCTCCCTTCCTCGCCAACCCAGGAAGGTGGAATGAGCGGTTGGGAGCATCGCGATGCTTGCATGCTTCCGTACACCCCAAAACTTCATGAAACATTTTTTGTTATGTGTGTGTGTGTGTGTGTCTGTCTGTCTTTCTTTCCTGATTTAGCTTTCTTTTCTTTCTTTTTTTTTTCCTCCTCCTGGGAAAAAAAAAATCCACCAACAATCAACAACACACAACACACATACACATACACACCTCCCCAACTCAAAACTTCCACTCATATAACATGGATTGCGACATTTCCACGGAATGCTGGGCTGAGCCATCAAACCTGTAGATTATTCCCACGTTTATGAAGCAGATCCAGGATTCTCCAATGTTGTCGTGTGTGTTTGTGTGTGTGTTGTTGTTGTTTTTAACTATCCCTCCCCGGTTCAACAGGTAGTCCTCGACTTACAATCGGAGCTGAGCTCAAAATGTCTAAGCGGGACAGCTGTATACATGGGTTTCCCACGGTTGTTAAGCGGACCACCGCCGCTGTTAAATTAGTCACACGGTTGTTAAGCCGGAATCTGGCTTCCTCCCCGTTGGCTTTGCTTGTCAGAAGGGCGCCAAAGGGGATCACGTGACCCTGGGATATGGCAAACGGTCATAAGTATGAGTCAGTTGCCGAGTGCCTGCATTTTGATCACCTGATCCTGGGGGTGCTGCAACGGTCATAAGTATGAGTCGGTTGCCAAGGGTCTAGAGTGGTATGGTGGCCTAGAGGTGGAGCTGTCACCTCAACAATCAGGAGGCTGTTAGAGTCTAAGTAGAGGCAGATATTTCTCTCCTTGGGCACAGTGAGATTATATCTGCTGAATAAAACTCCTCATCGGCAACAGGAAGGGCATCTGGCCAATAAGCACTCAGCTCCATCCAGTTGCCCCGACTCCACCCCACAAGGGATTACGGGGCCGTTAAAAGAGGATTGAAAGATGATGAGTTGCCGAGGCTCTGAACTTGGATCCTATGACCCTGGGAATGCTGCAATGGTCATGCGAAAAATGATCCTAAGTCACTCTTTCCCGGGCCGTCATAACTTCGAACAGTCACTATATGAACGGTTGTAAGTCAAGGACTACCTTCCCTTCCTCTCTCTCAACGGAGGGATGGGTTATTTTTTTTCCTTCTGAACCCAATAACAGCTGCTCTGTCTTGAGCCAAGGGCACCCTCACCCCCTAAACGTAACGCCCACGAATTGTCCCCCGGTTTAAGGGACCCAATTCCTGGGACTGGATTCCTCAGGAACGGACATGCTGGATCTTCTTCTTAAACGGCTTCCTTTCCTTCCCACCAAATTTGCACCCGGATTTGGGGTCTTGAATCGCTTGCTTGGATTCAAGCGTCAGTGAATAGCCTCGCCGGGGTCGGGTGGGTCGGGGATGCATCCAGTGACCTCGAAGGGTCTGGTGGGAAGGGAGGGGGGAAGAAATATCACTTACACCCCACTGCATTCCATCAATTGGGGGAAGGGGGTTTCTTGTTTTTTTGGGGTGGGGGGGCATGGGGTGGAAGCCCCCTCTTCCACGATCTGTGTATGTTGTACGTGAGAGATTTCTTGCTGGGGTTTTTTTTTTCTTGCAGTCTATCTGTCTATGTACAGGGTTGTGGCTAGCTTGACAATTATGTTCTGCCCAAATATCTTAATTATGTTATGCTACATGACAAAAGCAATGAAGAGGTGGCCAATCACTTAGTTTTTAAATAATAATAATAACAACAACAACTCAGGGTTGAACTATGGAATCCTGGGTGACCTCTGAGCTGGGCTGTGTTCATTGCAGACGTTTCATGACCCAACTAGGTTGCATCATCAGTGCTAGAAGGGAGAAGGGTTGGCTCTCTATTTATATATGGCGAGCCTCTAGTACAGTGGTGGCTAACCTTTTTTTGGGCTCCTGTGTTCGCGTGCCAGCACCCAGAAGGCAATGCACGCCTCCCCACCTCCCCTACGCATGCGCGCGCAATCCCCCCACCCCCGCCCCCCCCCTTGCCTGCACTGTGCCTCACAGCTGGTTTGAGGGCCTTTTTTGGCCTCCCAAAGGCTTGAGGAAGGCTTCTGCAGGCTCTGCAAGCTTTGCAGGCCGAAAACTAGCCCCGTTTCATCACTTCCTGTTTTTCTGAAAATACCGGAAGTGACGAAACGGGCCTAGTTTTTGGCCTGCAAAGCTTTCAGAAGCCCGCAGAAGCCTTTCTCAAGCCTCTGGGAGGCCGTAAAAGGCCTCAAACCCGCCGAAAATCAGCTGGGGGGTGCTCGCATGCGCAGTGAGGTAAGTTTGCCTGCAGCCTGTGTGCCGGCACAAATGGCTCTGCGTGCCACCTGTGGTACACGTGCCATACGTTCGCCATCACGGCTCCAGTAGATAAAGAGAGCCAATCTCTTCTAGTACTGATGATGTTACCTAGCCGGGTCATGAAATGTCTGCAAGAAAATCCACCAAGCTCAGAAGAGCACCAAGAACCCCACAGTCTACTTTCAAGGGTCTCCAAACTTGGCAAGTTTAAGACTTGTGGGACTTCAACTCCCAGAATCCCTGAGCTAACATGACTGGAGGAGGACTTGTGAGAGTTGAAGTCCCACAAGTCTTCAAGCTGTCTAGTTTGAAGACCCCCCATGTCTACTTCTTCTTCCTCCTCCTCCCCTCCCTCCTCCTCCTAGCATTGATGATGTTACCTACTTGGGTAATACAATATCTACAAGAAAACCACCAAGCTTAGAGAGAGAGAGAGAGCCAACTTCATTCCCTTCTAACACTGATGATGTTTCCTAGCTGGGTCATGAAACGTCCGCAAGAAAGCAACCAAGCTTAGAGAGCACGAGGGATCCCCATAGTCCACTACATCCTCTTCCCCCTCCTCCTCCTCCTCCTCCTCCTCTTCCCACTGATGACGTTACCTACTTGGGTAATGCAACATCTCCATGAAAGCCACCAAGCTCAGAGAACGCCAAGGACCCCCGATGCTAGACATGTTCCAACAGGCGATTGGGTTTGTGGTCCCAGGGGACATACACCATCATTTAGTTAGGAAATGGAAACATCTGGGGAAAGCTGTGAGGTCCAGAAACCAACTGGCCGTTCCTCTCTCTTCCCTCCCATTCCGGGATTAGCTGAGGCTACCCTGAATCACGCCCTACGGCTACCGAGAGTGTGGCGCCCGGGTTTCATTTCGGTTGTCGCCACACCCTGGGGAAGAAACATTACCCGCTCTGTTATGGCTTCTCTCTCCTTCTTCTCCTTCTCTCCCCCTCTCCCCACCCCTCCCCGGCAGGTCAAACCAGCGCTGGGCCTAAAAAGCCTCTTTCTCAGAAGTCCAAAGCAGGCCTCTCTCGACAGCCATGCTGCTGGTCAGCTCAACCGCAAACATTCCTTTAGCAGTCAGCTTTTACGGCGGACGGCCAGCGCGCCCACCAAGAGCTTAAAAAAGCCCAAGATCGCCCTGGATGCCCGAGACGAGAGCTCGGAAGGTGACGGCAAGGTCCCGCTCTGGAAGACTCCTCCCACCCTCGCTTGACCAGGAATCCGACCTCCGTCCCGGGCGCCATCGCCTTCCCGAGAGAGTCTCGGCGGCATGGCAGGGGACCCCAAGGGATCCAAAGGTAAGGCTCACAGTTGGGGCAGAGAGCAAAGGCGAGGCGGCCAGGGGTACCAGGACGCCACCTTCAGCGAGCCCATCCGGAGATCGAGCCGGATCTGCCTCCGAGAACCCGCCGGGCAGAAACAAGGCCTTTTCACCTGCATCGAACCGGGTAGGATGGGCATGGCCACCTATTGCATGAAGTGTGTGGTCGGCTCCAGCGACAGCCCCGAGGTGGAGGGCCAGTGGAGCGAGCCCGGCGCCGGCCAGCCCACCTCCGGCGACGCTCCCCACTACGGCTGCTGCGGCAGCCTGGAGGGTGAGGAGCGGGCGGAGCTGAAACCTTGGGGGGTCCAGGAGCAGCCCCACGCCCGCTCCGAGCTGCACCTATGCACCAGCTACGGGGCTACCAGGAGCCTGACCAGAACCTGCCAGCCCTTTGGGACCTCAGGGAAGAAAAAAGGGGACTCGGCATGTCTCGGGCCCAAGGACCGGTCGTGGCGGCGGTGGCGCGCACCACCCAGCGGCAAATACCGCAGCACCGTCAACCTAGTGAGCTCCAACAATGGCTCGGTGTCCTCCAGTTCCAGCAGTCTAGACAGCCTCGAGAGCCCCGATTTCTCCCAGGGCTGGCCGGAGAGCGCCCGCAAACAGGCGGGCACCCTTCAGCGGGAAATGAATGCCTTGTTTTCTGAGAAAATGGAGGAAATTCGGAGTAAATCCCCTATATTCTTCACCGGTAAGATCGGATCTGCCGCGCCCGACCCTCCGTTCCAGATCCGTACCATCATCGCCTCCCTGTAGAAACATCCCGCGCTCCTCGTTCCCCGGTTGTCAGCGTGGGGTTGGCCGCTTGACCGCCGTCCTCCCTTAGTGACCAAGCATGGTGTTGTCATTTCATTTCCGCTGGGGGCTTTAACCATAGCGAAGTAGTGACTTCCCCTGCATGCCAGCCCCTCTCCTCTCTTTTTGCGAGTTGTTGTGGTGTTCCTTTTTTGTGTGCTCCACTGGGTGCGATCCTAAGAACCGTTTCTCGTCCAACCAGAGTCACTACCTCACGGAAAGCCAACATTAGCTCCTCCCCAGCCTTGTGTTCTGGCTCCTTGATTTCTCTATCCTACGAGTAACCCTCGACTTATGACCACCGTTGACCCCAGCATTTCGGTCACTAAGTAGAAACATCAGTTAAGTGAGTTTCACCCCATTTTAACCCTAACCCTTCCTTGCCACCGATGCTAAGTGAATCCTTGCCATGGTTCAGTTCCTAATGTGTTCGTTAAGTGAATCTGGCTTCCCCCACCCTGACCTTACTTGTCAAAGGTCACAAAACGTCACACACACACACACACACACACACGGGACTTATTATTATTATTATTATCATTATCATTATCATTATCATTATTATTATTATTATTCCCTAATGGAATATCTTCCTGGAGAAATGGAAATCTGTCGGCCTCCTAAAAAAAACGATTCTGTAACTTTTGAAAAGCCAGTTTTACAGCATTTTTCAAACAGATATATTTAAATAGTACTGTAGACAATCATTGTTTTTTTTTAGGTTTGACTAGCATGATCGAAGAACAGTGGCGGATTTTTATTTGCCTTACTCTTAATTTAAAACTACCAAAGAACCTCACTCTGTTATTTGCTTAACTTAGTATGAACACGTAAATGTTATGTTTTGGTTTAAAACTCCTTGCACTAATGACAATTTTAATAAAATGCTTTATTTCTAAAAAGAAAGAAAGGAAGGAAGGAAGGAAGGAAGGAAGGAAGGAAGGAAGAAAGAAAAAGAAAGAAAGAAAGAAAGAAAGAAAGAAAATAAATCCTGGTTTATATCAGCTGGGTAGTATTTCCCCTGTTTTAATGGCCTCCGGAGTAGGCATTTCCAAATATGGAACCCCTCCTGATGTCTGAGAACCAAATCCCATCATGCCAATAAAACCTATTTTGAAATAAAAAGCTCAAATAGGATTTTTTTCCCCTCTGAACACAGAGAATCCCTGGGGGATTTCTGACTGAATGGCAGTAGAATACGGGGTTGGACTAGAAGACCTCCGAGGTCCCTTCCAGCTCCGAAATCCTTCATTCCCGTTTCAACAGATTGGCAACCTACGTCATTACCCATAATCCTGTTCCTCATGGGCAGACATTCCCCCCCCCGCCCTCCCCCCCCCCATTCTTTCCCTTAAGCTTCTCCTGGTTGGTCAAAAGCGAATTCTCAGGATCTGCATGTTCAGTTAGTCTCGTTTCCTCGGCTTCCTTTTCCTAATTTATTCTCTGTGCCTGAACTAACTTGTTTTTTGTTTTTTTTTTTATTTTCCTTCTTTTTTCCTTTTCCTCGTGCCCTCTTTCACCGCGTAGTTAAGAATTGAAAGGATGATCCAGTCCCAGGTAACTGAAGACTTCTTTCGGGGTTCTTTCCTTTGCCTGCTTTCTCACTTTCTCTACAGCCTTCCGTCCTTCGGAGGTCGGTCAAATGAGGACCCAGGGGGTTGGGGGTGATAGGCTGGCTCTGTAAACCGCTTAGAGAGGGCTCGGAAGCACTGTGAAGCGGCATATAAGTCTAAGGGCTATTGCTAGTGCTATCTATCTATCTATCTGTCTATCTCTTTCTTTCCTCCCTCCCTCCTTTCTCTCTTTCTTTCTTTTTCTTTCCATCCATATATATCCACCCATTCCCCTTTCTCTGTGTCTTCTATCTCTATCTATCTATCTATCTATCTATCTATCTATCTATCTATCTATCTATCTATCTATCTATCTATCTATCATCTATCTATCTATCTATCATCTATCTATCTATATCTATCTATCTATCTATCTATCTATCTATCTATCTATCTATCTATCTATCTATCTATCTATCTATCTATCTATCTATCTATCTATCTATCTATCTATCTATCTATCTATCTATCTATCTATCTATTTTTCTATCTATCCTCTCTCTCTCTAGTCTGTCTGCCTCTTATGTTCTATCTATTCGTCCATCTATATTTCCTTCCTTCCTTCCTTCCTTCCTTCCTTCCTTCCTTCCTTCCTTCCTTCCTTCCTTCCATCCATCCATCCATCTATCTATCCCTCCCCCTCTCTCTCTGTCTCTTCCCCTTCCCTCCCTGGTGATGCAGTGGTTGTAATGCGGTATTGCAGGCAAGTCGACTCGGCCTTCCCTCCTTCCGAGGTGGGTAAAACGAGGACCCAGATGGTTGGGGGCAAAGAGGCTGACTCTGTAAACCGCTTAGAGGGGGCTGCACAGCCCCACGAAGCCCTATATAAGTCTAAGGGCTATCGCTACTGAAGGCGCTCGATCGCCGAAATACTCGGGGGGATCCGATCTAGCCCCATGGTTATAGCGGCGTCTCCCCCAGAGCCTGGCTGCCGAACGACTGCGTCTGAATCCTAGCGTTGTGGGTTGCAAAATCCATACATCCCCCTGAGACTGGCTGTTGTTCACATGACCTAGTTAATCCTGCCCAAGTCCCGCTGAGCTTTGAATGAGCAGCGCTGGGGATGATCCAACTTAATGTGTCCTGCAGCGTTTCCTGTCTACGCCAAGCCCTGCAAATCCTTTCAATGTATTTACACGTAGCATATTTTGTAAATCTTTTGTTTGTTTGTTTTTAACATATTTGTTATATATTACAAGCTATAGGCCGGGCGCTTAACAGTTACTCTCTTTTCAATATTTTGTGATAGTTTATTATCTTTCCAAAGTACATTAATCTTATCTTTTTTGAAAAAACAAAAACCCACCCCAAAGTAAATTATCTTTTCAGATATTAATCTGAGGTATTAATATTTTCCCATGAAATATGATGTAATAGCCACGTGGTTATGTAACTGCAGGATCCAATGATTTGTTTCTGTCATTTTCCATTCTTCATGACTAGACAGTGGTGCGATTCGACCTTTTTTGAGCTACCCGTTCTGTGGGCGTGGCTTGGTGGGCGTGGCTTGGTGGGCGTGGCAGGAGAAGGATACTGCAAAATCCCCCTTCCCTCCCCACCCCACCAGCCTGCTTTCCAGCTCCGTTCTCCTGTGCAGAGCAACCAAAGAAGACCCAGCCAATCAGCTGGGATTAAATGGGAGGCGGAGAAGAGATGGGGTTGGCGGGGCTAGTCAGAGGTGGGATTGGCCGGTTCTCCGAACGACTCACAATTTCTGCTACCGGTTCTCCAGAACCGGTAGCAGGGTCAGTGCCAGAACAGAGCGGGTGGGATGTGGAGGGAATTGGCCCTTTGCCTGTTTGTCTGTGCCAAGATAAGAGCCGGCCGTGGCTGATTCTACTTCTCCCTTATTGAGATGGCTGGGTTTGACACGTATCCCTCAAAGTAGGCCAACTCTTTCCAACCCGTAGCTCAAAATGGGACCACGGGGACACGCAAGCCACTTTCTTTGAGAACTTCTTGGGTGTTCACTCATTCATGGATTCCTTCTCCTTCTTCCTTCCAGATATCCAGCGATTCTCCATGCACCAGTCGGCCCCGTCCTTACGCAGCCTCCAGACCATCCACGAAGAGCCCCTCGCCGCCAACAAGAACCAGCCTTCCAGTTTCCACTTCCTTCTGCCCGCCTGCCCCGTCAGGGCCCCCAAAGAAGACCCCGGGCCTCGTCCTTCCCAGGAAGCTGTTCCAGACGGAAGGGAACGCTTTGAGAGGACTTCTTGTTTGGAGCACCGGACGGTTTCGGAGAGGACGCTTCTCGCGCCCAGCGTCTCGGGAGAGGAAGGCGGGATGGGAAGCAAGAAAGAAGGAGAAGGTCGGACAAGGGCTCCTTGCCACGGAGGCCTTCTCCGCCCTCAAGTACAGCACCACCTCGTGTCAGACAATTGTGAGCTCCACCCGGCCGGAGATGGCCAGAAGAAGACGGACAGGTTAGTTCAATGGCTGACAAGCGATGAGAAGAGCAGAGTTGGACCACCAAACCAAAGTGAAAGGGACAACAGCACCACGCCAACTCCACTTCGCGCAACTCCCAAAGGAACCGTCGCAATCCCCGTGCCTCCGACTGTTGCGAGGAGACCGAGGGATGAAGGATACAAGCGGTGCAACCACGGAGTCTCCATGAAGCCTCCTGAGAACTGTTCTCCTACCCCGGAAGTTTATTGGGACGCCACGGTCCATGACCGCATCTGGAGCAAGCTTGATTTCAGCACCCACCAGGACAACATGTCCTCCTCTTCCAGCATGTCTTCCAATGACACCGTCATCGACCTCTCCTTGCCCAACCTTGCCCGGAAGAGCCTTCCCGACCTTGGCGCTCAGAACGCCACCCCCCAGAGAAGAACCGCCAGGCCCTGGTCCGCCAACGCGGCCTCTGGGCGCGAAGGCCCCACAGTGACCAAGAGCAAATCCAACCCCAACTTGAGGTTGGATCAACCCCCGGAAGACGACTGGCGCCCAAGGCCTCTCAGCTTCTCCTCGGCGTCCAGAAGACACACCTGGAACCGGTTGTACGTGGAGAGCCTCAAGAGGTCATGCCTGAAGCCCGAAGAGCTGAAGAACCCCGATGCCAACCCCGTGAAGTCCAAAAGCCTCGGGGACCTCACCTCGGACGACATCCGGCCCACTTCGGAGAGCAAGTACCGGAGCATCAGCCGCAGTTTCGCCACCCGTTCGGTGAGGGCCGCCGGCCATCGTGGGGCCTTCAAGTCTCCGGGAAGGTCTCCAGATGAACTGACGGAGCGCCTGAAGAAGCTCACCTTCTTCCAGCAGCAGGACGACATCACTTCTCCCACCTGCCTGGAACGTCCCAACGCCGGGGAGGAAGAGGAAGGTGAAGAAGAGGAGGAGGAGGAGGAAGAGGAAGAAGAGACCATCCTGATCCGGAGGTCTTCTTCACGGAGCCAGAGCAGGGTGAGATACATCGCCAACCGGGCCAGGCAAGCTCAGGAGAGGCAGAAGCTCAAAAGTTTGGCCCTGAGCATTGAGGAGCGGGGCATCCCCGAAGGAGCCTGCTGCTTTCCGGGGGGGCCCTACACGGACCCGGCTTCCCCTGCCTTGTTTACACCCCAACTCAAGAACCCGGCAGACTTGAATCCCGAGGCCGAAGGCGTCTTCACCTTCAGGCTCTGACAGTGGGAAGGGCTGAACCAGAAATCGATGTTTACATTGCTGTCGGAGCAAAACCAACCGTCCCCCTTTCCCTGGTTTTCTTAAAATACACATGCGTATACGTGTGTGTGTGTGTGTGTGTGTGTGTGTGTGCCTAGTGAAGAAAACCCTCGTTCAATGAGGGAGGACACTCCACCTCCCCTCCTCCTCCTCCTCCTCCTCCTCCTCCTCCTCCTCCCCCTCCTCCTCCTCCTCCCTTCTGGCACTGATGATGTTCCTTAATTGAGTCATGAAACGTCTGCAAGAAAGAGAGCACCAAGGACCCCACAGTCCTCCTCCTCTCCTCCTCCTCCTCCTCCTCTCCACCTCCTCCTCCTCTCCTCCTCCTCCTCTTCTCCTCCTCCTTGTAAAGTCCACTCCCTTCTGGCACTGATGATGTTCCTTAATTGAGTCATGAAACGTCTGCAAGAAAGAGAGCACCAAGGACCCCACAGTCCTCCTCCTCCTCCTCTCCACCTCCTCCTCCTCCTCCTCTTCTCCTCCTCCTTGTAAAGTCCACTCCTTCTGGCACTGATGATGTTCCTTAATTGAGTCATGAAACGTCTGCAAGAAAACCACCAAGCTCAGAGAGCACCAAGGACCCCACAGTCCTCCTCCTCCTCCTCCTCCTCCTCCTCCTCCTCCTCCTCCTCCTCCTCCTCCAATGGACTACTCTTATGTTTGTGAGAAACTGTAATAATAACAACGATAATGCAGCCTGTAGCATGCATCACGGGGAGTGGGCAACTCCGATTTTCCCAGGGTGAGAAGGTTCCTCCCTTCTCCGCGTTCCCTGGGAAGCACGTCCCAAAGGGCTGCACGATTGTCCCGTTTCTTCCTCTCTCTCTCTCTTTTTTTTCCTTTTTTATCGACTGCTTTCCTCCATGCCCCCTCTCCCCCAGCCCCGGGGCAGACCACCCAAACAGTTGGCTCAGCCATCCGTTGCGGCCTTAGCTTAATTCATGCCCAGGAGGGCCAAGGGGCAAGGACCACGCCCGAAATCCTCCCTGAGTTCCTCTCCTTGTCTCTAATCCCCACGGCTGGCTTCTATCCTTGGCCGTTTGCAAGGTTTCGAACCAGCAGCATGAGAACCTGGGAGACATTTTTAGAAGCTGTATGCCAGAGGGCATGGTTCTCGGTTTCTCTAGATATTAGGAAGGAAGGAAGGAAGGAAGGAAGGAAGGAAGGAAGGAAGGAAGGAAGGAAGGAAGGAAGGAAGGAAGGAAGGAAGGAAGGAAAGACTATTGCCAACTTAAGTATTAGGAGGAGGAAGGAAGAGAAAAGAAAGAAAAGAAAGGGAAAGAAAGAGAAAGAAAGAAAGGAAAGAAAGAAAGAAAGAAAGAAAGAAAGAAAGAAAGAAAGAAAGAAAAAGAAAGAAAGAAAGAAAGAGGAAGGAAGGAAGGAAATTATCCTCCCTTAAAAAGACTGTCACCCACTTGGATTCTCTATGTGTTAGGAGGAAGGAAGGAAGAAAAGAAAGAAAGAAAGAAAGAAAGAAAGAAAGAAAGAAAGAAAGAAAGAAAGAAAGAAAGAAAGAGGAAGGAAGGAAGGAAGGAAGCCATCCCTCCCTTTAAAAAAGACTGTCACCCACTTGGTTTCTCTATGTGTTAGGAGGAAGGAAGGAAGAGGAAGGAAGGAAAGAAGAAAGAAAGAAGGAAGAAAGAAGGAAGGAAGGAAGGAAGGAAGGAAGGAAGGAAGGAAGCCCCTCCCTTTAAAAGAAGACTTCACCAACTTGGTTTCTCTATGTGTTAGGAGGAAGGAAGGAAGGAAGGAAAGAATGAGAACGAAGGAAAAAAAGAAAGAAAACTTGTTGCCAAGTTTCCTTTCCTTTTGTAACCTCCCCTCTCCAGCTGGGTTTGAGCCCCGTGCTTTAAAACACAAAAACCCCTTGATCTTGATGCCCAGACAAAAGGACCAGTAGCCCCCCCCCCGCGTCTTCCCACATCGGGGGGCTTCCAGGCTGGGCTTCTGTGATCTTCCTCATTAACGAATGTAAATTCTACCACCTGTCCACCCCCACAACCTCCTTGTGCCTCAAACTGGCACGAAACCCCCTGCTAAACCCGATCAAAGCCCTGGCAAAACCTCCCCCCCTTTTTCCCCCTCCGAGTCCTTTCTCCTATCAAGTCGTTGCAGAAATATATTCTTTTCTCTTCTTTTAGAGCAGGCCAGGCTATTTGAGGGGGAAAAGAGTTCGTTCCCAGATCTTATTTCTTCCCCTCCAGCCTGCAAGTTGCTTTCTCGCCCTAATTGCCGGATTAAAACCAAAAAAAAATGAGAAAAAGAGCTTTTGGATAACCCCGGCTGACCCTCGCCTCGCTTAACAACGGACGGATCTCTTTGCTCTCCGTCGCAAATCCAGGTAAACCTCCCCTTAACAATCACGATTGGAAAAAAAAAAAACGGTGGAGATTAAGAATGTCCAACCGGGGGTTGGACTAGATGATCTCCAAGGCCCCCTTCTTACCCCTAGGACTCTATGGTGTTCTCCCTCCCCTCCTTCCCTTCTACCGTCTGCACGGTCACTTCCGTTTCATTTTTAGGAGAAACCAAGTTAGTGGGAACTTCAGAACAACCAGGAACAGTGATAAGCAGCTAAGGATAAAGGAATAAACTTCTCTATTTTAGAACTTCCTTCTCTTCTTGCCCCAAAGTTTCTTTCCCCATCATTTTCAGATTTTTTTTTTTTAAACAAAAACAAAACAAGTTTGCACAAAAAATTGCATGGGTTCCTTTGCGCGTTTCTCTAAACCGATGCATTTTTGTACTCCGTTTTTCCTAAGATAAGCCCATTGTTGCTATGACGTTTGCGAATTCAGTGTCTCTTTTCGAAATCCCATTCTTGTTTCCAAAGTTTGACTTAAAGGGTGAAGGTTCTCATTTCATAATCACCAAAGATGGTCTTTCTGGATGTTTTATTGCTTGTCTATTTTGCACTTCCATGCGATATATTTTTTTAAATAAATCAATGCTTTAAAAGAAAATCAGAAAACTTTTAACTCTGCTCAGAGTTAAACCGGAGATTAAACTCCTTCTTAAAGGAGTTTCTGTTTGCTTGATTCCCCTTGCCTAATTAATGTATTATAATAAATCCCATTTCCCCACCCCCTGTAAGATAAAAAAAAGTCCGAGATTATATTAAGAGATCCTATAAATTGAATTTTATTTTTTAGCTCTTGTTAACATGTGATCGGAGAGTACGAAATAGGCCAAGGAATGGATTTTGTCATCGTTGTTGGTTGTTGGTTGGTTGGTTTCCTCTTTTTAAAAGACAAATAATTTAAAATCTATTTGTAAAACTGCCTGATGCAACTTCAGAAATAAAGATTATTTAACCTACTTGCCTTTGGGTACTTTGTCCTCAGCTCCAAGCAAATCTCAGAAGTTTAGGGTTGTATTATTCATATTGCATGTCTTTCTTCCAAGTCAGAGGTGGAAAAAGGTGCTGTAGTCAGAATTACATTATGAGTACGTGCGTGGTGTCAGGATTCCGGCAGTTACCCCCATTTAAATCATATTCTCGAGCCAAACTTTCAAAACTTAAAAAGGATTTATTGGGAGTTAACATACCAGCACTGCCTGGGTGCAGCCGACTCTGAGACACATCATTCGTTGTCATCCTTGACCCTGGTTTCCCCCACCCCTGGGTTATGTCATAAATCATATCCTCCAATGGGACACCTCCATAGCCAAGAGTCATCAATCATGCTCTCCAGTTAGAATTTTGCACTGCAGAAACTTCGGTCACCTAGTTACTTATCTTTGAAAACATTTATGGAATGCACTTTCGATTTCCAAGCTGCTGCACTGCTCCCCCCTCCCTTTCTGTTGGCAACTCTGAAAAGACTAGAGAAATATTTTATGAGTTGACATGTGGACTGATGGCTTCCGTAGAACTTCATATTTAAGTGAGGTATTTATTTATTTATTCATTTGATTGATATTGTCGCCTATTCGCCCATGGCGACTCAAGGCGGCTTAAGTCTGTAAGTATATAAGGAGCACACGGACCTGAGTTGTTTTGAAGGTGAGTATTTTCTCTGGTTAACCTCCGCTCCACTCGAGTTCAGTTCAGGAGTCTTTAAAGGAAGAAGGAACTCCTGTTGGGTTTTTCTAAGAGGTATTTAGGACGGGTGTCAGCAACACGCAACTCTGGAGCTGCATGCGGCTCTTTGGGCCCTCTGCTCTGGCTCCCTGTTGGGTGATCCCACCACTGGCTAGCCCCGCCCCTTGCCCTCCCCTCCCAGTCACTCCTCACCTGACCTAGGTAAAATCTAAAAACAAATGAGGGGGAGGGAGAGAGACCCTTTTCCCACAGAAAACACCAGGAGCCACAAAACCTGGGTAGGTGTGATGGGTTTGTGTGTGTGTCATGTGATTGGGTGGAAGTGACGTGGAGTTGACCGCACCTACCCAAGTTTTGTGACTCCTGGTGTTTTCTGTGGGAAATGGGTCCAAATGGTTCTTTCAGTGTTTAAGGTTGCAGAGCCCTGCTCTAGAAGAACCGCCAGAGACGAGATCATGACCTGGGCTGGAAGACAATCCCGCGGCGGAGAAAGATGATGGTTGGGAAGAACCAAGACTTCTTGACTTGCATCCTCCCCTCAATCCAGACCTATGAAGAGGGCTGAAGGCACATTTTCATCAACGTAGGTTTCCAGTTGCATCCTGAAACTCCAATCAGTGGATGCCGGTAAGTACTAACATGTTAATCTATGTCAAATTGAACTGTTACAATGAGGGAAGGGAAGAGAAGGACAACAGTAGGTTAGGAGCAGGGGTGGGATTCTACCAGTTCGCACCTATTCGCTAGAACTGGTTGTTAACCTTCTAAGCAGTTCGGAGAACCAGTTGTTAGAAGAAATTACTGGGCTAATCCTGTAAGGAAGGCAGGAAGGAAACATTCTGGTGTTGCTTACAGAAACTGCCTTTCCATTAACCCTTATTACATTCTTGGCAGGACTGGACTTCCTGTCTCTGGAACTTCTCTGGAGTTTTTCCCCCCTCCTTTGCTGGTACTTTGCTTGTGTGGAGGGACCATTCACAGTTACAATGGCACTGGAAAAAGTGACTTATGACCGTTTTTTCACACTTACGACTGTTTCAGCATCCCCGCAGTAAATGAGAGGCCAGGCGAGGAGATGCGTGCCTCGATGTGAGTGATATTGAGTTGGCCACACCCAGCCAATAACATGACCACCAAGCCATGTCCACCCAGTCACATGACCACCAAGCCACACCCACCAACTAAGCCACGCCCACAGAA
This sequence comes from Pseudonaja textilis, assembly GCF_049901715.1. Taxonomy (NCBI): domain Eukaryota; kingdom Metazoa; phylum Chordata; class Lepidosauria; order Squamata; family Elapidae; genus Pseudonaja; species Pseudonaja textilis. The sequence continues at coordinate 2,318,429 of NC_142007.1, read as the reverse complement.
CCGGGTGGGAGATTTTCCTGCAGACTTTTTTTTGTGGGGGGGATTTTCCCAGCGTCTCTGGTCCACGGGATTTAAAATGACGAGTTTGGTGGTCCCTGAGGTCCAAAAGGTTGGACTAGATGACCTACAAGGTCCCTTCCGACTCTGTTAAATCGATTAAAAACCATGGATTTGGGTAGGAACCGCCAGGCCAGAAACATAGCTTTCCCATTTCTAATCCAAACGGGAAGTTTTTCCTTTGGGCTCCGACCCATCTTGTTGATTGGTTTCCTTGGAATTCTTCCCTTTTTGCCTCCCACCCCCAAATAAATAAATACATTTCTGCTCCTGGACTCAAGAATTGCGGTCACTTTTGCTACCAACCTCCTAGCGTCCTTGAAGTCTTGGAAAAGGATCTTCCCAACCGCAAAACGGAGCGTATGATGTCTCGTCCTGCATTGTCCCAGCCATAAAGCATCTCTCATTAATATTCCCCAGGCACCAACTCACCATTTAACATCACCCTGAAAGGTTTTTTTTTTTCCCTTCTCCCCAAAGAGTGTGTGTGTGTGTGTGTGTGTGTGTGTGTTGTTCTTTTGTCCTGCACAGAAAGCAGGCCTTCCTCGACTCTCCAAAAAAAACCTAGATTCTTCCCTCATGAAATTTACCTCAGGCCTTTCAATTCGGCCCCTGCCTACCCCGAGTTGATGCGTTTTCGCAGGAATTCACCTTTTTTCTAGCTCAACGGAGACTCAAACTGGTGACGTGGGATAATTTTCGTCTCGTTATTCCCACACCTGTATCTCTCTCCTCTCTTCTCTCTCGGCATTCCTGAATTTTGTGCGTTCTTCTTCTTCTCCCAGCCCTGCGTGGATCTGGAATATTTGCATTTTGAACCGTGGAGAGGGCGGTTAATTTTTTAAAAACAATAAAAAGATGAGGGATAGTGGGGCTCATAGTTCTTCAAGCGGAAAACAGGCCAAGATTAATGATAGATTCTTAAAGCTTTGAGGAATGTTGAATTATTCAATGGCGGTCAAAACTCGCAACCCTTCTGATTTCACTGCCTTGATACTATTCTATTGTACATTGGAAAGGTCTCTATTACCAGCGTTGTTTCCCCTTAACAAAAAACGTTTGGTTTGTTTCCCAAAGCTTCCTGTGATGACCCAGAGTGGGATACAAAATAAACACAGTCACAAAAAAACAGGTGAAGCCCCTTTTATTCCTTCACTTGGCTTCAAAGATCCAAACAACCTTGACTGAAGACAAAAAAAAACCCTCCCCCACAAGCAGTTACGAAAAGGAGGAAATACCGTTTAAACTAAAAATGCCTATAAATCATAATGAGTAAAAACAACACAAACCACACTGAAGCAACTAAGGGAACCAGGCAAGATGAGGGCTCGAAGACGTCCACAGATATCGGAACACACACTGGGAAGGACGCCAAACTCAGAGAGGAATGACAGACTAGAGATATTTCCATGCTTTGTTTCCAGCACTGGCCCATACGCATGCCCGTCCTTTTAAACAGTCCTTCCAGCTGCAGCCCATGAAGGGGATCAGGGCCATGTCCTCCCCCATAGACCATGCCATTTACGTTTCTCCCTTATCCGCTCCTCCCTATCCCCCCTCCCCACACTTTCTGCTCCGAAAGTGACGAAACTGGCCTAGTTTTCGGCCTGCAGAAGCCTTCCTCGAGCCTCTGAGAGGCCGAAAAAGGCCTCAAACCGCCCAAAAATCAGCGGTGAGGCGCAGTGCAGGTAAGGGGGTGGGGGGTGTGTGCGGGGACTGCGCACGCATGTCTGAGGCGCGTGGGGGGGGTGCATTGCCTTCTGGGCGCTGACACACAAGTGTGCGCGTGTAAGGGCGCACACAATTTTTGGCACAGGAGTCCTGAAAGGTTAGCCACCACTGGCCTAGGGTCTCCTGCTGGAGCAAGGGGTTGGACTAGAAGACCTCCGAGGCCCCTTCCAGCTCTCTTCTGATTGATTGATTGATTGATTGAGCAAGTGGGTTCGACTAGAAGGCCTCCAGGGTCCCTTCCGTCATCCTATCAATGAATCCAGGGAACGGAAATGGTGGGTGCCCCATCGCTGGAGGCTTTCCAGGAAAAGATTGCCTCTCCGTTTGTCTGGCCTTGCTCAGGGTCTCCTGCTGGAGCAAGGGGGGAGGCGGGGTCAGACTAGAAGGCCTCCAGGGCCCCTATTCCTAACTCTTTGTCCTTCCCTTACCTGCACGTGAGAAGGGCGCCCCACATTTTCACAACCGCTTCGGCCCGAAAGGAGCAGGCGAAGCAGAGGAGAGAACGCACCGCTACCCCCTTCCAGCGGAGGACGGGGGAACAATAATTCCCCTCTTCAAATTTTCCCCACCTCCAACTCCTCCTCCCCCAAATGGGGCTGTGTGGCTGATTGATGCAGTCATTTTTCTCCCAAGCAGCTCATCAGCGCCGGCTGCCTTCGGCCGACACAGTTCAGGAGCTCTCTTCCCTCAGCTGAAGGTGCCACCAACGGTAAGTGAGACCTTCTCTCTCTCTCTCTCGTTCTCCTCTTCTTGGAAAACCTTCGCTCTCCTTCCTACCCTTCGAAAGGGTTTTTGCAATGCCCTTTCCAGGCTCATCTTCACCACCTGGGAAGAAATAGGGAAGCGTGATCGAATAAAACTCCAGGAACCTGGGTTTACTTTCCGTTTGTGGCTCAAAGTATAAAAAAAAAAGTTAAAAACATCTTTTTTTTAGCGAATTCTAGGTTATCCCATTTCCATACAAACATGACTTTGATTACATACTCACCTTTCACACTTAGTTTCATGTCTTACCATTACTTTACATATTTTCTATTATTTTTCTCAAATACTTTCCTCCAGCTTATTCTATAATTTTTTTTTTCCCCAATTCATTTCAACCTATTTCCTTAAACTTTAAATAACTCTCATTGTCTTCGAATTCATTATACTTTATCTGTCAGGTTTGCAATTTCATCGCACGTTCTTATTTCATCGTTTCAAAAATCCCATCTCAATTTAAACATTTTTTAAAAAAATAAGTATACTCTTAACTGTGTGATTTATTTATTTTTATTTTTATTTTCTCTTAACAGGGGCCGCTCCGGTAGGAAATTCTGCATCGTGATGGGTAAAGCTCTCAGTTTTATCTTCTGTGCTTCGTTCCTTTTCCTTGGACAACCTAAATGGACAGGTGAGGAAGAAAAAAAAACGAACCCTGAATTTTATCCCTTTCTCTCAAGGACTTTTTGCCCGAGCAGGGGGTTAGACTAGAAGACTTCCAGGGTCTCTTCCAACTCTGCTATTAGGTGGTCTGTAATTCTAATGCTACAGTCCACATCCCCTTCATTGAACTATTCTCAATATTTGAAAAGTATTTTAGGCAATGATTCTCGTGTATGTTTTCAGGACTAAGATCGCCCACAGTTATGTGTGGAAAGAGAGAACTCTTTCTACCTCTTAATCGTCTTAAATAAATCTTAAAAAAACTTAAATAAATAAGTAAACAACCCCCCCCATTAACCGATAACAAAGGTATCAGTTAATTTCTTTTCAAAAATACACCGACTTTGTGAAAAGGACATCGTCTTCATGGCAAGGCAAACTTGGACAGGGTTGCTTGTTTCGTTTATTTTATTTTTGGAAAGGGTTCTTCCTCCTGATTAAATCAATTAAATTGATTTAAATGAACTGACTGATGGACATTTGCCTTCTTTTAGGTTCATTTCTAAGAGGGGTCACAACACCTCATCAAGTCTGTTTGTAACCCTAAATCTTGGCGAGATAAAAGCTGCAATCTTTTCCCCCATCTCTGCCCAAACTTGGAAGGTGCATTTCTGTTTTGGAGGAGCTCAGATTTTTTTGGGCGGGGGGAGGAAAGTTGTAAAAGAGATAATACGGTTTAAAAAGATTTGAACCAAAGGGGCTCTGATCTCACTAACGGCTGAGCTTCGGTGCAGGTTTGTTTTAATTATTTAAACTTAGGTTCACTAGGCAGGTTTCAATTCGCTTTCTTTCTCTTTCTTTCCTCCTTTTTCCTGTGCTCAACTTACTTCCATCCATCCATCCATCCTTTCTTCCTTATCCTCTCTCCCTTCCTTCCCCCCTCCCTCCCTCTTCTTCCTCTCCCTCTCTTCCATCCTTCCTCCCTTTCTCTCCCTTCTCTTTCTTTTTTCTTTCCTTCTTTCCTTCCCCCTTTTCCTATTCTCATCTTCCTTCCTTCCATCCATCCATCTATCCATCCATCCATCCTTTCTTCTGCCTTATCCCCTGTCCCTTCCTTCCTTCCTCCCTCCCTCTTCTACTTCTCCGTCTCTTCCATCCGTCCTCCCTTCCTCTTCCTCCCTGCCTCCCTTCTCTTTCATTTTTCCTTACTTCTCACCTACCTACCTGCCCATATCAAGGTCAACTATAGATTCAATGTCACAGAAAAGTAAAGAGTACATTTAGAATGTCATTTCCTGTTATTTTTAAATACATGGCGTCACCCAATAATTTCAGGATCCAAAGTTGAGTGAAAAATGATACTTTTTTTTAGTCGCCCATCCAGTTAGGAATAATAATAATAATAATACAGGTAGTCCTTGACTTACAGTGATTCATTTAATGACCATTCAAAGTTACAACGGCACGGGAAAAAAAGTGATTTGGGACCTTTTTCACCCTTACGGCCGTCACAGCCTCCCCGTGGTCCCGCAATCAAAAAATTCAAACTCTCGGCAACTGATTCGCATTTGTGACGGTTGCAGTGTCCTGAGGTCATATGATCCCCTTTTTGCGCCCTTGTGACAAGCCAAATCAAGTGGGGAAGCCAGATCTACTTAATGACCGACTCGACACTCACCACTGGAGCGATTCCCTTAAGAAACGTGGCAAGAAAAGGGCTTAAAATGAGGCGAAACCCCACGCAAAAGTCAGTATATATACCTGTACAGAAACAGGTTGCAAAAGTCAGTATATATACCTGTATAAAAACAGGTTGCAAAAGTCAGTATATATACCTGTACAGAAACAGGTTGCAAATGTCAGCATATATACCTGTACAGAAACAGGTTGCAAAAATCAGTTTATATATATTTTCCTCCCAATACTTATTTTTCAGCCTTGGGGGTCTGTTTCTTCCCAGCGCTCCTTGCGAGCTCGCAATAAATCCCAAATCCGTGTCAGATTTGGATGATGAACAATTCCTCCCGTGGAGAACTCCCAGACTGCTGTCATTGCGGATTATTTATGGGCCCTTTTTTTTTTCAAGAGCTGGTCCTTTTTATTTATCTTTTCACTCCTGAGGTTTGTGTGTGTGTGTGTGTGTGTGTTGTGTTGTGTTGTTTTGTTCCACCCCCCCACCCCCCCAATGGCCCTTGGAGGCATCTTTTACAATTCCTGTCCCAGGCTGGCCGTTGGAGGTGCCAAAATCTTCAATGGGCCTCCTTGTTTCCTTCCACCGGCCCAAGCCCAGGGCGTTCGAAAAGAAGGCCAAGGAAAGTCCCGCTGGCTCGAACGGCAGCTTTTGAAAAGAAGACAAGGGACGTCTTTGGGCCACTTTCCAGCTCCCATGGAGAGCTGCATCAGGGCTGGAAGGAAAGAAGAAGAAAAAAAAAAGCCCTTTATAGCCAGATAATTTGGCTGGAGACAGCAGAGGCAAAATGGATAGCCGTTCCTTCCCCCCCTCTTCCCTCCCAATATAGGTATATAAACAGAGTTGAAAAGAAAAAGAATTTCCACTGGCTGAAGTTCTGGAATGTCCTCCTTGGACTTCCGCTCTCCACAACCCAGCCGTTCCATTTCCCTGGACTAAAAGAAGGCTTTTATTGTCTAAGAGTCCCAGCCAAGAAGAACCTGCAAAATTCGAGGCCGTTTGGGTGCAGGGATGTTCCCTCAACGTCTAGGGTGAAGGACAGTTCAGGGAAGGAGGAACCTCTCTGTTTTGAGAACATCCTGCATGGTCTTCCCTCAACTTTTCTCTTTGCTCGGGGTCTCCCTCCAAGGCTGACCTCATGTCCTGACCCAAACATGACAAAACCTCTGTAGTGGAAGCAATGATTCCTTTATTAAGGGCAAAAAGTTTCACCGCAGGCTAAGTCCGTCCATCCAGGAGATAAATAGTTGTCTGACGCACCTATTCATCTTCGTCCCCTCCTTTTTATCCCTAAAGCTATGGTGGAGCTTTGCTAGCGGCGGTTAGGTTCTTCCGTCCCAAGGACCGTCCCATAGATTTCCACTGCTCTCCTCTCCTCTGCCTTCTGTACATCAGGCGCTGGACCGAGCTGTTCCTCTTCTTCTTCACCAGCCACCTCCAGACTTGGGGGGCTATTGACTCTCCATCTGAGGGTTGATGGGCGGCCCAGGCTCCATCTCTGTCTCTGTCAGCTCTGTCCCTCTTCCCCCTCAGAGCTCTCAGGTTGCCTTGATGCTGACCCTAACTCCCACCCCTCCTCCTCCTCTGGTTTGGCTGCTGGAGGGGCTGGCGGCCAACAGGCCACAACACCTCAAAAGTTTCTAGAAATACATCGTTTTGCTTTCCAATTGTGTTCAAAAAAAAAAAAAAGTGTAAATCTGCAGCCATTTATAGCAAAATTATTTCCTTCCTTACCGTATTTTTCAGGCGCCACTGAAGGGGATTTCAGCCACAAGGTCAGTATCCATTTTGCTCGAAGTACTGACAACGCTTGTATCTTCTGGTGGATGGGAGTGTGGGGAAGAAAAAAATAGCATCTGCTTCTACAATCAGTGTACGCACACACACGCACACACACACACGTGTGTGTGTACACATGCACCCCTGAAGACACAAATTAGTCCGAAGAGGGAGAAGTAAGAACGAACGGTTTTATCAAACCCTCAGCAAGACATCATGCATTGAGTGACTTGGCCAAGTTGGGGCCGCTATAGAAACTGAAGAAATAAATAAAATAGATATAAATATTTCAGCTTTTCCCAGCCGTTTCTCGTCTAAAAACAAGAAGAATTGAACTCTCAAAAATATTGAATTGACAGAACTGTAGCGATTGGTAGGACTCCGTGGCGTTAAGCTGGATATGTGCTAATAATCTCTGGTAATTAAGCAATTGATTGGAGAACCTTTGATCTGAACTGGTGCAGGATTTCCTGCTTCGGCAGGGGGTTAGACTAGAAGACCTCCGAGGTCCCTCCTGACTTTGTCATTCCTTGTCGGCCTTGGGGTCGGGGCAATCCAGGGTGCGAAAGGACCTTTCCTGGAGTCGGAACACTCCAGGGTTGAGGTCAGAGGTGAGACCAGGTGCATTTCCTGAGCCATAAGCGCGCAGCTAGAAATAAATTCCCCGGAAGCCCCCATCCTTTGCACAAGAGTTCCGTAGGGAAAACGCCTCCCGGAAATAGAATCATTTAATAGGTCACCCCAACATATACTGTGCAATATTACTGCAAATGCCAACACAACTCTTGCCCATACCGAACTGTGCGTGTGTGATTGTCTTTCTTTCTTATTTTTTTAATATACACGGCTAATTTCCTGAAATGTTTCTGTCCGCAGGACAGCGTCTCTCTCGGGGCAGGGGGCAAAGATGCACCGATGATCTATGTGACAACAATTCTGGTAAGAGGGGGGTTGCAGTGTTGGGATACGAAACGTTTTACGACTGGTTCTGTGGGCATGGCTTGGTGGATATGACATGGCTTGATGGGTGTGGCTTGGTGGGCCTGGCAGAGGAAGGATACAGCAAAATCCCCCCATTTCTTACCCCACCCCAGTAACCTGTTTTCCAGCTCCATTCTCCTCGGCAGGGCAACCAGAGAAGACCCAGCCAATCAGCAGTTTATGAATTAAAAAATAGAATAGAAATATTATTATTATTATTATTATTATTGCTACTGTTACTGTTACTGTTATTATTTCATAAAATCCTTGAAGGTGGGGCAGAGTTGATGGGCTGGGTCAACTCTGAAGCTGGCCTGACTGAGGCCACCCTGGGGATGAGGGATAGGGAAGGAGCGAATAGAGATTGCTGGCGTTTTGTGCTCAAAGCAAATTAGTTTCTCATGAGAACCAAGGACATTCCCACAGGGGGCTGAAGAGAGGAGGAGTAATGTTACTAGGCAACCAGGCAGCCCCTTGATTGGACCACGTGACTGATTGTTTGGAAAAGGGGGGGGGGAAGCCTTTACTTTTAATGAGGTGAACCCCGCAGGGGACTTCCGAGTTGGTTTTCACCAGCCTATGCCAATATAATATCTCCAGTAAAATTGTCCTTGGAGGAATCTACCTGCCTCGGAGTTCTGTTTGCTACGGGGATAATTCCTTGGAACCCTGAGAGGCTGGTCAGGAAGAAATATTTGCCTTGCTCTGACCTCCCCCACCCCCCATCCTAGGAAGACCCCTACGTGATGGTCAAGGGTCCCGAGTTAGAAGGCTACTGCATCGACCTGCTGGAGAAGCTGTCAGGAATGCTTCATTTCAAGTACAAAGTCAGCATTGTGAAGGACGGGAAGTACGGAACTCTCGGTCCCAACGGGAGCTGGACGGGCATGATCGGCGAAGTTTTGAGGAAGGTGAGGTTTTTCTGGGAGGGGTGCTCATCAAACTGCATGCGCGCGCAAAGCGCAATAACCAAACCGGTAGTAACGCCGGTTGAATCCCACCCGTGCCCGACCGTCATCCCTTGTATCAGGGCGGAGCCTGGGCAACTGAATGGAGCTGAGTCTTTACTGGCCGGATGCCTTTCCTGTCGCCAGGGCAGAGTTCTGCAGCAGATCTATTCTCACCGTGCCCGGAGAGAGAGAAATATCTGCCTCTATCTAGGATCGAAGTCCCAGGATGCCCCCACCCCTCAACCCCCGCCCTTCTTCTCTTCTTCTCCCAGGAAGCTGACCTGGCCGTGGCCTCCTTGACCATCACGTCGGTCAGAGAAGACGTGGTGGACTTCACCCAGCCTTTCCTGCACACCGGCATTGGCATCCTGCTTCAGAAGGAAGCAGCCCTGGAGGAAACCTCCCTGTTCCACTTCCTGACCCCCTTCACCAAGGAGACCTGGGCCGGCATCTTCCTGGCTTACCTGCTCTCCAGTTTGTGTCTGTTCCTGGCTGGAAGGTGAGCAACGACCGCCTGCCTCCCTCTTGGTTGAAAAAGAGGCGATTTCAAAGCCACCTGGGCTGGTTCCCTGTGATAATAATCACAAAAACAACTGGAGACCGTGAACAAGAGCTTTATTATTCAGCTTTTGCAAAAGGGAATTCTGCAGAAGACATTTTCCCCAGGAGGGCTGGGGTTTATATACCGGTTCAAATATACAGTCTCTGCCCCTTTCCTGGGTTCACAATCTATTCAAGCTATGTATCTCCCTATGCAACACCCATAGCGTAACACCTGTTTCCTTGTCTTTGGAAACAACCCTTGTTCTCATTGCTGTGTCTTCCTGTTATGTCCAATAACAAAGCACAATGGATCATTTAGCAGTTCCGTTCGGGTCACTATGGCCCAGGATCTCCCACATATATCCTAGCGCCAAGAAATACAACCCCCATGTTCCAGCCAAAACCTGACATTTACTTTAGAACATAAGTTACAAAACAGTACATGTTTATTAGATATAGTTATATAACTGTCCAGTAATCATTTTAAAAGGTCACAAAGCAGATATACATGGAATCTCTTCTGTTCTTCATTTTCTCAGGTGTAACTCACAATATACATAATTTCCACATATAACATTCCCCTAAATGCCTTCTCTATCATTACATAGTTCTAGTAATAAGCCAGCCGACATCCGTTAGATAGTAGCAGATCTTGGTGGGATTGGAACCACTTGGGACAGGACACCACCAGGAAAGCCTGGGGCTGCGGGATTGGTAGAATGTAACATGAATAGTGTTTACTGGCCGGATGCCACTCCTGTCGCCAGTGCGGAGTTTATTTCATTGATTAGCCCTCGGGCCACATCAACGTGCAGAGCTCCAGATGCAAATCATGACTAAAATCTGATTAAGAACAATTTAAAACGGAGGTTGATAAAATACAGTTTTAAGATGGAATTATGATTTAAAATGCAATTGGAATGAAATTACAATAATATAATATATAGATCAATGCAAATATTGATAAAATTGAATAAAAATAAATAAATAAATTGCAGAAAATGGGGGGAAAACCTCCACTGTTTTAAGCCTGGCAAGGCAGCAGCATGGAAGATCCCCCGGTCTTGGGTTGTTTGTGCCTCGGTCTAAACTGTTTTCCTGAGCATGTACAAAGGGCTCAGCTTGGGGGACGCCAGAGCTATAAGTCCCTGCTTCCAGCAGAAAGCACGAAGGTCTTTGCTGTGTTTCTTCGTAGAATGAGCCCTTCGGAATGGAATGGAAACCAAGAGAATGACTTCACCTTCCTGAACAGCCTGTGGTTTGGTGCCGGAGCGCTCACCCTGCAAGGTAGGCCCCAACATTGGAGACCGTGACTGGCCAATATCTGAATTATGGCTCCTTTTGGCCCGATCGAGGGCAGCTGGCTAGCCAGCCTCAGCTGATCTCCAAAAAACTAAGCAGAGCTGTTTTTGGACCTGGAAAAGGAGACCACTAGGAGATCCCAAGAGGGGAAGCAACCAGGAGTTGTGCCTTGTGGGTCTTGTGGGAACCTTTTAAGGCCCTGCTAGTTGTGTGAGGTCTTGGGGGAGATGATGGGATGGGATAAAATCAATCAATCAAACTAATTTCAACAGTTCGTACAAATGGCGGCGAATGTTTTTTTCGCTCTCTTATCGAAGCAGCAAAGGATTCATGTGGGACTCTCGGTGGAGTTGGACCATTTTCTGTATTTTGGGTGCAAAGTTTGAGGAAAGAGACCCCCCTCAAAAGTAGTCCTCAACTTACAAGAGTTCATTCAGTGACCGTTCCAAGTTACTGGAAAAGCACTGGAAAAAAAAGTGACTTTTTCAGAAAAGGGGAGGAAGAGGAGGAGAACTGTGGGGTCCCTGGTGATCTCTTAGCTTGGTGGGTTTTCTTGCAAACATTTCATGACCCAAATTAGGTAACATCATCACTACCACTGATGATGTTACCTAGTTGGGTCCTGAAACGTCTCCAGGAAAACAACCCAGCTGTGAACCTTATCACTGCAGCCTGAAGTTAATTCCTAATGTCTCGGCCACTTTGGCTTTTTTTTTGCCCAGGCACCCAAATTCGCTCTGAATTCCTCTCTCTCTCTCTCTCCCCCTTGTCCCGCGCAGGCACCATTCCTCAGCCCAGGTCGCTTTCCGTACGGGTCATCTCTGCCATCTGGTGGCTGTTCGGCATCGTGGTGCTGGCGGCCTACATCGCCAGCTTCAGCTTCGTTTTGGAGTCGGCCACGGACCACATCTCCATCCAGGACTTTGAGGACCTGGTGAAGCAAAGGAAGCTGGAGTTTGGGACCATGGCAGGCTCCTCCACGCTCCAATATTTCAAGGTGAGACAGCTGGATCCGCCGGCGCCCAGAATTTGAACTGGGGTCTCTCCTCTTTCGGCCGTGGGGTTCACACCGATCCTCTTTAAGCCCACCTAAAGGAACGGGGACCATGCGAGCATGACAAGCACCCTTGGGATTTTTGCCAAGGATTTGTGCCAAGGCCACAGCTGCCTTCTCCTGCATTGAGCACCCCAGAATTCCCCAGCCAGCGTAGTGGCTCCGAGGGGGGAATTCTGGGAGTTGAGCTGCAGGGCAGATTAAATCACTCGTGGTTTATTTACTTAGAAAATGTATATAGTCCCCTCGCTCTCAGCTCAGTAGAGAATTAAGAAGAAAAAAAACCCATTAATAAACGCAAATTTTAAAAAAACAATACCCCGCCTCACCCAGTTATCCCAGTGATGATAGGCGCCACCAGGGAGAGAGAGAGAGAAAGAAAGAGAGAAGAGAGAGAGAGAGAGAAAGTAGAGAGCGAGAAAGAGGAAAAAAGAGAAAAGAGAGAGAGAGTAAAGAAAGAGAAAAGAGAGAAAATAGAATGAGAAAGTAGAGAGTGAAAAAGAGAGAAAAGAGAGAGAAAAGAGGGAGCGACAAAGAGAGAAAAGAAAGAAAAGAGAAAAGAGACATATATAGATAGAGATAGATAGATAGATAGATAGATAGATAGATAGTTAGATAGAAAGAAAGAAAGAAAGAAAGAAAGAAAGAAAGAAAGAAAGAAAGAAAGAAAGAAAGAAAGAAAGAAAGAAAGATGATGATGGACAGACAGACAGACAGACAGACAGACAGACAGACAGACAGCCCCTTTTCTGCTTGTGCCCACAGAATTCCAAAAGTCCCGTCCAGCAACTGGTCTACGAATCCATGATGAAGAAGGAGTCCGTTCTGACCAAGAACTACCAGGAAGCCATTCAGCGAGTGCTGGATTCCAATTACGCCTTCATCGGAGAATCCATTTCGCAAGATCTGGCCGTGGCCCGGCACTGCAACTTAATCCGGTCCCCGGAGGTTCTGGGGCCCCGAGGTTTTGGCATCGCGACCCCAAAAGGTAAAGAGAGTGAGTGGGAGAAAACTCACTGTGTGTGTGTGTGTGGAGCAATTGAGGTTAAAAATAGATCATCTTAGAATAGCATTTCTCAACCTTGGGAAACTTTGAGGTGGGTGGACTTCAACACCCAGAATTCTGAATTCCACCCGATCGGTCATGTCCCCGTCGGAGCTTTGTTGGCCCCGGAGGAAAACGGGGAGGAGCAGGCCCAGTCAGGCCAGGGCCTTTCAGGATTGGGATGGATTGTAGGCAGGGAGGAAGAGGGGGTGGGCAGGATGACCAGGAGTGGCTAAGCAGAGACAAAGCTAAGATGCTGTGTATTTCGATATCTGTGGACATCTTCAAGCCCTTATCCTGCCTTGTCTTATTAATTCAGCGTGGTTTGTGTTGCTTTTTTTTCTATTTATAATTTATATGTATTTTGAATTTGAACGGAATTTCGTCCTTTTCGCAACTGTTTGTGGGGGAGTTTTTTTCTCCGGTCAATGATAATTGGGAGCTTTGAAGCCAAGTTGAAGGAATTAAAGGGACTTCACCTGTTTTTGTGACTTGGTTGCTTTTGTATCCCAGCCTGGGTCATCACAGTCTATCCTGAAGTTCAACCCCCCCCCCCCAAAAAAACAAGACCCATTAAATTGTCCCCCCTCCCCCCTCTCTCTTAGGATCCCCCTGGACCAACAAACTCTCTGTGGCCATCCTGAAACTTGGCGAATCCGGAGAACTGGACTATCTGCGTAGCAAATGGTGGGAAAGCAGCTGTTCTCATGAAGACCACGACAAATGGAGTCCCCTGAAGCCCCAAACTCTGGGCGGGATTTTCCTCCTTCTGGCCCTGGGTCTCATCTTGGGAATGCTGGTGGCCACGATCGAACTGTCCAAGCAAAGCCGTCACACAGCCGAACAGGAGAAGGTGAGCTGCCTTTAGTTTCTCCCACGCTAGCACACATGGATGGGGGGATATGCAGTGGAAAATGCCCAAATCCAAGCATTTTAATAACACCTAGGTAGTCCTCAACTTATGGCCACAATTGAGCCAATGTTACTGTTGCTGAGGGAGACAGTTATAAGTGGATTTGGCTCTGTTTTACGACCTTTCTCGCCCCGGTTGTTAAAGTTAGTAAACATGGCTGGGGAAGTGAATCTGGCTTCCCCATTGACTTGGCTTGTCAACAGAAGGGGATAAGGTGACCCCGGGACACTTCAACTGTCAAGAGTACATGCCAGTTGGCAAGTGTTTGATCGCATGATCAACACGGGGATGTTACGATGGTTGCAAGTGAGAAAAACGGACCTCAGTGGGGTTTTTTTCAGTGCCGTTGTAACTTCGAATGACCACTAAATGTTATAAACTGTAAATGGGCAGCACCAAAGCTGTAAATGTTGTAAGCTGTAAATGGGCAGCCCCAAAGCTGTAAATGTTGTAAGCTGTAAATAGGCAGCCCCAAAGCTGTAAATGTTGTAAGCTGTAAATGGGCAGCCCCAAAGCTGTAAATGTTGTAAGCTGTAAATGGGCAGCACCAAAGCTGTAAATGTTGTAAGCTGTAAATGGGCAGCCCCAAAGCGCAGCTTCCTTCAGCCTTCCCAGCGCTATTCCTTAGTTCTTAAATAACGCTGCTGATCTGACCGCTTACTCTTGTCTGAATCTCTCACATATTCTCATAAAGGGTCATTTTTAATCATGTCCCCGCCAGTCCTTCTTCTTTTCTCTAAACTGGCCAAACAAAATTCCACTTAAATTTAAATTTTGATGGGCTTTGCAGCCCTGTTGCAGAAGGAAAGGGACATTCTCAGAGGCTGCCAAAAGTTATATGGTTTTTAAAAGGGTTTTGTTCTTGTTTTTTTTTGGAAAAATAACCTTTTAACCCCCCTTTTCCCCCATTTCTTTCCCCTTTCTTTTGTCGACCTCAGAAATCTTGCTGCTCCGTGTTCACCAAGGAGCTGAGTCAGCGGTTCCACACACGAGAAAACAAGAGGCAGGAAAACGCAGAAAAATCCAAGGCGTGAAGAAAGAGGGCAGGAATCCGCGGCCAAATTTTCAATGAACTGTTTTGGTTTTTTTCTCCCCTGTATCCTTCCTTTCTCCCGCTTTCCTCCTATGCATCGTGTAAAAGCACACTTAGGGTATCTCCCACCCCCCCGTAATAATGTTTTTATAACACTTAGCAGAGTTTTTTTGAGGGGGCCAAAGTAGAGCACATCTGGACAAAAAAAACCCAACAACCTAGCATAGTTTCTGGATGCTAGAGCCCTTTCTCTCGTTAGACAACCGGATTGTCAGCTAACCCCGGTTTGGGCGTCGTTTTAACATTATCTAACATTCCCATCTCAGTAGCGTTGTGGACTGACTGGTTTTGGCGGGCCTGGCACGGCTCCCTGCCCCACGTGAAGAGAAGGCAGAGCGGGTCTCCGTACGTAGGAATCGAGAGAAAGAGGAGGGGGGACGCGCCCAGCGAGAGTCCAAACGGAGCTTTGGGATCCTGCAAGGGACAAGTTTCTAGTCCTCACGAGCCTCCGAAAAACAGGTGGAGAGAGGCAGTGCGCCCGGGATGGGACGGTTCCTTGAAATTCAGCGAAAACATAAAAACTTGCTAAACTGGTGAGGGCGGGACACTTTTTCTTGGCCCGAGATGTTTAACAACTAACAGAAATTTACCCGCGCGCCTCTTCCAGGAGGACCCCTTGCTAACAGCAGAAGACCGACAAGGGGTGAGATGATCCAGAATTTGGAGACTCCTGGGTGAGTCTCACAAAGGGGTGGTGGTGAATGGACCCCCCCCTCCCCTTAAAAGGGGCTGCCCCGCTTCCCATTTGTCCTTTTCAAAGTTCCAAGGAAGGATCCCTACAATCTCCCCTCCCCACCTTCCAAGGCGAATGGATGGAAATAAAAGCCCTCCTGCGAGGTAGGAGCAGCGAAAAGAAGACACATTGGCAAGCACAGCACAGGGTCAGTGGGGCATCTAGGAAGTTACACGACGACTAAATAAAAGAATGTGGTGACAAAATGGGTCTATTTTTTTTTTTAATACCTGCAACTTACTCGCCAACTCTTCAGCATGACTGTTTAATTTTTAAAGACCCTTTCAATTGGGGGTGGGGGGTAAGGGGGAATTTTGGACCGTGGAAAGCTCATCTGTTGTGACACCCGTAGTAGCAGAACAGCCTGGTCTATGATGGTCCAGGGAGAAAGCGATTAGTGGATGCAAGTAGGTTGATCTGGGAAGAGAGAATGGACTCTTCTGCTTTTTAATTCATCGTCCACACGCAAAGACCTGGCAAGGGCGAATCAGAGATGGATGTCCTCACAAGCCGACTTTCCCTGAGAAGTGAGTAAACTCTCCCGCTCTTTTTCAACTGACATTGGAAAAGGAAGGGGCCAGTATCCCTGGTTCATCCTGCTGGCTAAAAGTCCGTTTCCCTGGGACTCAGCTGCTAGCCAGGAAGACTTCTGCTCTGGTCCACAAAATTATGCGGGGAAGTACGGCTTAGCTATTAAGGAGGTACAGATAAGATAGATAGATAGATAGATAGATAGATAGATAGATAGATAGATAGATAGATACATACATACATACATACATACATACATACATACATACATACATACAGAGAGAGATACATAGATGATAGAAAGACGGATAAATTAGAATCTATATTCATCTATCTAATTATTAGAGATAGGATAGATAGATAGATAGATAGATAGATAGATAGATAGATAGATAGATAGATAACCATAGATCGATTTAATAGGTACACAATAAAGATAGGTAAAAGATAGATAACCACAATAAAGATGATAGATTAGATACCACCTGCCATGACGAAAAATGGCCACGAGATGGCGGGCTATTATTATTAAGTTCTTTCCTCCACCTGCCATGCGCAAAATGGCCACGAGATGGCGGGCTATTATTATTAAGTTCTTTCCTCCACCTGCCATGACGCAGAATGGCCACGAGAGGGCGGGCTTTTATTATTAAGTTCTTTCCTCCACCTGCCATGACGCAGAATGGCCACGAGATGGCGGGCTATTATTATTAAGTTCTTTCCTCCACCTGCCATGCGCAAAATGGCCACGAGACGGCGGGCTATTATTATTAAGTTCTTTCGTCCACTTGCCATGACGCAGAATGGCCACAAGATGGCGGGCTATTATTATTAAGTTCTTTCGTCCACTTGCCATGACGCAGAATGGCCACGAGATGGCGGGCTATTATTATTAAGTTCTTTCCTCCACCTGCAATGACGCAAAATGGCCACGAGACGGCGGGCTATTATTATTAAGTTCTTTCCTCCACCTGCAATGACGCAAAATGGCCACGAGACGGCGGGCTATTATTATTAAGTTCTTTCCTCCACCTGCAATGACGGAAAATGGCCACGAGACGGCGGGCTATTATTATTAAGTTCTTTCCTCCACCTGCCATGCGCAAAATGGCCACGAGACGGCGGGCTATTATTATTAAATTCTTTCCTCCACCTGCCATGACGCAGAATGGCCACGAGATGGCAGGCTATTATTATTAAGTTCTTTCCTCCACTTGCCATGACGCAGAATGGCCACAAGATGGCGGGCTATTATTATTAAGTTCTTTCGTCCACTTGCCATGACGCAGAATGGCCACGAGATGGCGGGCTATTATTATTAAGTTCTTTCCTCCACCTGCAATGACGGAAAATGGCCACGAGACGGCGGGCTATTATTATTAAGTTCTTTCCTCCACCTGCCATGACGCAGAATGGCCACGAGACGGCGGGCTATTATTATTAAGTTCTTTCGTCCACTTGCCATGACGCAGAATGGCCACGAGATGGCGGGCTATTATTATTAAGTTCTTTCCTCCACCTGCAATGACGGAAAATGGCCACGAGACGGCGGGCTATTATTATTAAGTTCTTTCCTCCACCTGCCATGCGCAAAATGGCCACGAGACGGCGGGCTATTATTATTAAGTTCTTTCCTCCACCTGCAATGACGAAAAATGGCCACGAGACGGCGGGCTATTATTATTAAGTTCTTTCCTCCACCTGCCATGCGCAAAATGGCCACGAGACGGCGGGCTATTATTATTAAGTTCTTTTGTCCACCTGCAATGACGCAGAATGGCCACGAGATGGCGGGCTTTTATTGTCAATGCAATTTCCCATAGACTAAAAAACCGCGGTTTTCACGTAATTTGAGGTCTATTTTCACCCCGTTTTCCCCCTAGAGTGATGGGGACGCAGAGGAAGATATTTCCCCGAGTCCCCTCGACAAAAGCTCCGTCTGTCCCTTTAAAAGGCGGGTTACAATCAAGGCGCGACGTCTCCCCCTTTAGGCCCCCTTGCAATCGCCCTATCTTTTCCAATAGAACCGAATTGAGGCGGCCGGCTGACTGCCTGCATAGGGACAACCGGTTGGGGCAGGAAACCAGCCAATTGCCGGGCCCAGGGAGGAGGGAAGGGAAACCATCATCCACGAGAGAGAGAAATATCAGGTTTGAAAACGGTCCAGCTAAAAGTGTATCGAGCAGGGCAGGCAATCGGATAGACACCTCCTTGCAAGGGGCCTTTCTCTCCAGCAGCCTCGAGCGTCGAAAAAGTCCTATTAGGGGAAAGGCAGCAGCTGGGAGGCTGCCTGGCGTCGCTCATAATCCACTTTTAAGGCCCAAAAAGTGGGAAAAGGCATTTTTAGGGCGAGGCTCCCCATTTGCAAAGCGATACTTCTTTTGCTTGAGCCAGAGCCGCTTCTGCCGCCCTGGGCATGAGTTTTGTTTTATTTTTGTTCTTTTGCAACCGCGACTATCAAGTCGAAATTGCCATTTTATTTTTGGGGGTGGGGGTGCAAAGCTGCAATGAACTGGGCCAGAACCCGCTACTGAATTAATCTTCTTCCAGGGCTTCGGGGCCAAGTAGAGGTAAGTGAACAGCTTGCATGCACATTGCAGCCTTTAAAAAACGGGGTGGTGGTGGAGGGAAATTAAAACACTAGAAAGGGGTGGTGGTGGAAACACACAAGGGAGGGAAACCATGGTTGACATCCTTGGGTCATCGAAGAAAGGCAAGAAATGGAAAGTTTTTCATGGCAAGTGCATTAAGGGCCCTTATTCTCTTGTGCTCTATTCTATTCTTATTCCTATATTCTAGTTGATTCTGTTCTATTCTAATTCTATTCTAGTTCTATTCTTATTCTTAGGGTGGGGTGGGGTGTAGTCTGGTCTGGTCTGGGTTTAAACCTTGGAAGGGCCTCCCTTTGTGTCCTAAGACTGAATTTCTCAGGGTGTCACCCCCCAAATCTTAAAGGCCTTTGCCCCACACTCCCAATTTCTCCTTGTGTGCTGTTAAAACCCACCCGGGCAGGTGCCCTGAGCCA
The DNA here is from genome assembly GCF_049901715.1 of Pseudonaja textilis. NCBI lineage: Eukaryota > Metazoa > Chordata > Lepidosauria > Squamata > Elapidae > Pseudonaja > Pseudonaja textilis. Next base: position 2,299,637 of record NC_142007.1, on the reverse strand, counting down.
ATCTCTGCATGCCCCAAAAAGGGGCTTCCTGGTTTTTTTTGACCTCTTTGTTTCTCTTTTTAAATGCTCCGGCTTCCAAATTTCTTCCCGCTTCCCCCCTCACTCCGTCCCTTTGCGTGTCCCTCTCCACCCCTCAACAAAACCAGACAGAGATTCAGAGATTATTTGAAGATGTTTCGCTTCCCATCCAAGAAGCTTCTTCAGCTCTATCGAGGTCCTATCGACACCTTCTCTCATTCTCCACTTGGAGGTTGAGTCCCTTAAGGTTTGCCCCTCCCTCTTCTCCCCATCAAGCTTCCCGTCCTGCAGGGGCCACGCGTAAGGCTTTAAAGCCCGTGGCACGTACCACGCGGGCTCCTCCTTAGTGCCAGGGCTGTTAACTCCTCTGTGCTCTGGAAGAAAGGTTGCATTTCAGCTTTTCTTTTTGAAATGGTTTGCACCCTCCGCTTGGTTCGGCTCTCGGCCCTGGGCCCGAATCCCCCCAGGTGCTTCATTTGCTTTCCTTGCTGTTTTTTCCTCCAGGTAGCCAAGAGGTGGGCCGGGTGTTGCATACAGCCAGTTTCCCAGCGGCTTCCCCAGTGCAACCTTCCTCCTGCGGAGCTTCGCCCAGCCCTCCACCGGAAGCGTGGCCTCGTCCCCCTACGGAGGGAAGCTTCTCCCCAGCCGGGTCTCCCCCAAGCAGGAAAATGGGACCTCTCTCCCTTGGAGGCTCTGGGCGATGCCCCCAAGCCCCCTTCGTGACGCCTGGATTCTCCGCCGTGGGACATCTCACTGAAGAAGGAAGTTCCCTCCCCAAGGAGGCCTGTGGAAATCTGCTAAAATATTCGTATTGTGGGGAGGAAATAAAGACTCGGCGGGATGGGGTTTTTTAAAGTTTATTTATTAGGGAGACACACTTAGGGAAGGAGAAACGGCTCTGCAAACCAGCCATGGAGGGGCAAGGACCCCCACCTTCCTTTTTGAGGTGGGGGACACCTCCCTGGCTGGAACCGGTACAGTGTTCTTTTCTTGTGGGGGGAGGTCTGTGCATCGCTAGCAGCTTTTGAGACCGACAAAGTGATCCAGTCTCCAAACTCCATGTCCTTTTTAAATTTCTATTATTTTTATTTGGATGGTAGAACACAGCCTGTCTGTGTGGGGCATTTCTTTCTTTCTTTCTTTCTTTCTTTCTTTCTTTCTCTTTCTTTCTTTCTTTCTTTCTTTCTTTCTTTCTTCTTTCTTTCTTCTTTCCTTTCTTTTTTTCTTTCTCTCCTTTGACTCTCCTCCTCTCCCTCTTCTCCTCTGTGGTTTCTCTCTTTGATGGGCATCGTTGGTTGGTTTGCTCGCTCGCTTGCTTGTTTCCATCTGGGCATTTGGTTGACTTAGAGTCCTGCCTTTCCGAGGTCAGTAAAACGAGGACCTGGATTGTTTGGGGGGTGCAATGCTTTGCTGACTCTCTAAACCGCTTAGAGACGGCCGTAAAAGCCCTGTGAAGCGGCATAGAAGTCTTTTTAAGTGCTATTGCAGTTTAGAGGCTGCAGGGAGGCCCATCAGCCGCGGGTTTGGCTGCCTGGGAATTGTTGGGAAGGAGGCAGAAAGGAAGCAGGAAGGATATTGTGCTTGGGGGAATGGGGGTAACCCATTGCTTCCCTTCTGGAAGTCTCTCTCTGTATGGGGGGGGGTCTCCTTGGTGGTCTCTGAGGTTGGTTTTCTTGCAGACGTCTCATTACCCAATTAGGTAACATCATCAGTGCAGTGAGGATGGGATGATCAGGGCATTGATGATGTTACCAAGCTGGGTGATGAAACGCCTGCTAGAAAACTAAAGTTTGGAGAGCATCAAAGACCCCACAGTTCAACCCTGAACTGTATTCTATGTGTGTGTGTGCGTGTGTGCATACAAAACACAGATATGCTCCGTTTTAATTGGCTTTTGTGCCCAAAGGATGCAGTGTTTTATTTTATTTTAAGGCAGGGCAGCCTGGGTGAGGATACACAGAATTGCACATTTCCACACCCAGGCAACCAACATGGAGCCCTTGCCAGCTTTCAAGCAATGTGTGTCTGTGTTTGTGCATTTGTCCAGTTTGGGGTGGGGGAAAGAATGCAGGGGCCAAATTTTGAAGACACCCCTGTGGTGTCTGTTTGTTCCCTCCCCTGGTGCATTAATCCAAGATAGCTCAGTTGGTACCTTAGCTTCTTGCTAAAAGCATCCCAAGGCTTTCCAGCAAAGCAGTTCAAATAAGAATAAAAAACAAAAAAGAGAATTCACACTGTTTGTAAAACAGGTAGGGTGTCGGGGTGCGTCCTTCAGAACTTAGAATTCCTTTTTTGGGTGGGTGGGGAGACTAATATTAAAGTATTGGTGGGTAAACATAGTCCAGTTTATTAGATGAAATCCTGGCCTCATCAGCCAGCAAAGGGGTAAGTATGGGAACCACCAGATGGCAAGGAGGACAACGAGGACAGGTGAGAACAGGTAAGTAGAGGTAAGTATAGGGCACAGGTGCTGGGAAGATGGGGGGGCAGGCAGGCCTTAGCCAGAGTGGGTTGGCAAGAGCCCCCCAAGAGCCGGCCTGCCTGCAGCCCCCATCTTCCCAGCGCCTGCATTTCCCTCCCTCCTCTTGCCCCCCCCATCTTTGGCTTCAAGGGGGGGACCGAGGTAGGGAGGGGCAGGCCCTGGGTGCCCCCCTTCCAGGTCTGCAGGGTTGGGGTGGCCCCTGCCATCTTCCCAGGGCCATCACCTCTCCTCCTCCCCCCCCCTCTCCCCAGGAGGGCTGCTGGGGGCTAAGTGGAGGTGGGGAGAGAAAGGCTCTTGGGAGGATGTTGGAGGCTGGCTGGGAGGGGCTCCTTGCCAAGGCCCCCTCTCCCCTTCCCAGCTCCCCTGGTGCCAGGCAATGGGGGAATGGGAGGTCCTGGGCTGGAGGGTGGGGAGATTGGCAGGCCAGGGCAAAGGCCTCCCTGAAAAGCCGGGAGAGCCTGCCAATCCCCCTCTCTGGGCCTCCCTTTCCCTGCTGAGTCTCTGCCAGCATGGCACCAAGGGGGCTGGGAAGAGGAGAGGAGAGGAGGGGGCAAGGAGCCCCTCCCCAGCCTCCCTCTGATCTCCTTCCAGGGCCTGCCTTGCCCACCTCCTCCAGCAGCCCTCCTGGGGGGGAGGAGAAGAGGAAAGCCCTGGGAAGATGGGGAGGGGCCTCTCAGCCCAGTAGACCTGGGGGGCACCCAGGGTCTGCCCCTCCCTGGTCCTCCCCTTGGGGCCATAGATGGGAGGGGCCAGAGGAGAGGGGGAGGGGGGAGGGGCGTGGATGGGGGGGAAATGAAACACCCAGGATGGCAGAAGAGACAAACTTTATTAAAGTTCAAAAAAACAAGCAATACACCCCCCCTCTGATCCCCAGCCCACCCACCCCCTCCCTGCCCCACCCCCTCTGCCCCTCCCATTACCCCCCCACCTTTGGCTTCAATCCTGGCTTAAAGGGGCCCAGGGGGAGGGAGGTCCTGGGAAGGGGGGGCTATGTGCTTCCCCCTCCTCCCAGGACCCCCCCTTGCCCCCCCAGGCCCCTTTTGGGCCAGGATTGAAGCCAAAGGCCTTGATGGGGGCTGAGGGAGGCCCATGGGACGTGGGGTGGGTGGGATGGGCCAGAGAACGGTCGCCCAATGTCCCTCGGCTTGGAGTGGCCAAACTGCCACCCTGAGAGCCCAGGACATGGGGCAGCCGCTCTCTGCCCAGCCCCCCTGCACCCCAGCCCCATCTCTCTGCCTCCCCCAGCCCCCACCAACCCTCCGCTTCAACCGTGGCACAAGAGAAGCTGGCAAGAGAGGCTCTGGGGGTGCCCAGGGCTGCCCCGGGGGGCTTGGATGCCCCAGGCCTTCCTAGGGCCTCCCTGCCAGCCCCCCTGATGCCATGGCTGCTCCCTGCCTTTCTCCCCCACCCTCCTGAGGGTGACCCACCATGCACAGAGATGTTCTCTGTGCACCCATTGCTCTAAGTAGGCATGCACAAACTTGTATTATTTGAAATTAAATTCCAAGATTTGGAATAAATTGTGCACACCTGCTTAGAACAAGGGGAGGAACTGCAGACTTGACTCACCTGGGTTTTCTGGCTCACCTGCCTAGTTGCTGGGAAGATTGGGGGAGGGAGCATGCATGACACCCAATGAAGCACAAGGAAGACCTTACACACAAAAAGGTTTCAACTTTGACAAGTTTTCAGTTGTGCAAACTTCTAACTAGAGCTAAAGTCCACCCACCTAAGTTGGCCAAGGCCAAGAACCACTGGAGACCCTAAAATGGTCTTTAAGACTTGTGGACTTCAACTCCCAGAATTCCTCCTCCAGTTGTGTTAGCTCAGGACTTCTGGGGGGTTGAAGTCCACAAGTCTTAAACTTTCCAAGATTGAAGACCCTTGATCTATCTCTATCACCTATCAATCATCTATATCATCTCTCTATCCTCTATATTGGGGCTCTTCAAACTTGACAGCTTTAAGACTTGTGGACTTCAACTCCCAGAATTCATGTTAGCTCAGGAATTCTGAGCCAAGCTTTGCTGGCTGAGGAATTCTGGGAGTTGAAGTCCACAAGTCTTAGAGTTGCCAAGGTTGGAGACCTCTGCTCTAAGGCATCCTGTGGAGAAAGGATGAAGAACTCAACACAGAATCCAGAAGAACTGGAGACCCAACAACTGCGCTTGTCCCAAGTCCCAGATTTCTGAACACAGAACTGAGAAGAATTGGGGGCCACCACCAAGTGAAGGCATGGAGCTCTCTGGTCTCCAAAGAATGGTGAACTTCAGTTTCCAGAAGTCTCCAATCCACGCGATGGAGAACGCTGGGAACTGAATTGCAGCTATCTGGTGTCTCGGGGAGAAAGGGGACATCTTAAGCTTCTCTAGCCGCCATTGCTAAGGATTCTGGGAGCTAAAATCCCTCCCTTTGAAAGTTGCACCTTTCCATGGATGGACACCAGCTCCCAAAACTCTTAACTCCTCCTGCAGAATTCTGGGAGTTGAGTGGGGGACATCTAGTGCCTTCCCCTCTGGAGGACTCCAATTCCCATAATTCTGAGAGTTGAAGTCCACACACCTTCAAGTTTGAAAAGCGCTGATCTAAGTTCTTCCAACAACTCAACTCTGTCCAAACATCTGAACTTGCTCTACACAATCCTACCAGATAAACACTCGTGGCCCTAAAGGCTCACAACAGCCATGATTCCTTGACCCTACCAGCCACAGCTTAAAACTTACCACTTAAATCAAATTTACCACTTAAGGGCTCTTGGGCCTCAAGAGTATCTCCACAAACCACCAAACATTGTTAACCAACCTGAAGACTTAAGACTCCCTTCACCTAACTTGCAAATTACAGAGAGATCCTGGCTACGCTGGGGATCAATAACAACAATCAATAACAATAAGACTTGCTAACTCCTTATCCACTCACGACCAACAATAAGACTTGCTAACTCCTTATCCACTCATGACCAACAATAAGACCTGCTAACTCCTTATCCACTCACAACCAACAATAAGACTTACTCCTTATCCACTCACGACCAACAAGAAGACTTGCTAACTCCTTATTCTAGACCTGATCTGTCCGGTGACCTCAAGCAACAAGTGTGTGTGTGTTGGGGGATCTCAGTTCCTGGTGGGCACCACCCAGGCGGCGAAGAAAGGCGTGCGTGGGTCACAGTGCAGTAAAAGCCGCAGGGACGAACGTTTCTCCATCGGGATCTGGCCGTTTTGCCCGCTGCGGCTTCGGTGCAGAGCGATCCAGGCCTCCGAAAGAAATGCACAAGAGGCTGTTTTTACAAGCCGAGAACCGACACACACGATCCCTTCCCATACAGAAATCAAAATAAGAGGAATTGGGGGGAGTGGGGGATTCAAAGCATGCATTGTGCTGCCAGTCCAATTCTTCTTGCTGTTGTTTGGTCCCAAGAGTTTTAAATAAGGTCACTTGGCAGGACAAGAGCCAAGCCACAAAATGTGGTGGCACGTTGGTCTTCCATCTCTGCGTCTCCAGCGCTGGGTGGGTGGGATTGGCCTCCAGAAGAGGAAGGGGCAGCATTGAAGGCTGGCCTGGCTTTTTATTTTTTAAAGAAGGTTTTGTTTTGAGATGGTTTTAAGAACCCCCATTATTATTATTCTAAAGAGGCAGGGTGTTTTTTGCAGCCATCGTGGTCTTTTTAGGCTCCCCTGCTGGAGGATAAAATTTTCTGGCATTTCCCTCCAGTGCATCAACTGGGCTTCAGGACCAGCTGGAACAATGCAGCCCCTTCCTCAGCCCTCCACAAGTGGCAACAGCTGTCCAGTTACACCCCCCAAAATCTGTCCATCCATCAGTCTCCATCGGAAAAATCCAAGTCTTCCACCAGGTCCTCTTCTCCTCTTGCCAGCCGTTGCAACTCTGCCCGAGGCAGCGGTTTCCGACGTTGGTGGCTCCGTTGGGGCACGGCCCTCTCGCCTCCTGGAGAAGGAAGGAAGAAAAACAGGGGTGTCAATCCAACCTCAACGGGGAGAGGAGGGGGCACAAAAAGGGTGCTAATTAAAGGATCGTCTGCAGGGCGCAGGAGGGGGCGAGATGGAAACGGGAGGTGGGCAGGATACAAGTTTAATAATAAGTAAAGCAATAAATAAACCAAAGCACCTGGGTGTTTACAATGGGGGTGGAGGATGATGGAGAAGAAAATTTTTATTTCCCTTTCCCCCCATTTTATTTGGGGGGGGACAACCCTGTAAAGGGAGAGGCCTCCAAAACTCACATCCTAGAAATAAGGGGGGGGGGAATTGGGCTCCTCTCCAAACGTTTCTGGATGAGCTGTTGCAATCTACGGAGGTGAATTTAGAAGCGGGCTCTTCCCTCTTAAAATGGGCCAGGGTGTTACTTCTTGAGCACATGGAAGGGGGGGTCCTTTTGGGGTTGGGACCCTCCCCCCAAACCCTCTGGTCTGCCTCTGCATTCTTCTGTGGGAGACCCACTCTGTCAAACCAAGTTTTCCACCTTCCCATCTGCCCCAAAGAGCTGGACCTGCAGATCTTCTCATGATGGTCTAGAAATCTAAGTTGGGTGACCTAGAACTATGGGGGTTTATCCACCTGCCCACCCCAGAGAGGGGGAAAGAGGGAGAGGAGGAGCAGGGGAGAACCCCAAGAGCCTTGGGAAGCACCAGAATGAAGGAGAAACATACATGTGCACCCATCCTGTGCAGACCTCGACTATGTCAGAATGGGCAAACAAGTGGCAACTTCAAATCTCAGCAAACAAATGCTCTGTCTTACATATTGGTAAACAAAAATCAGAAAATAAAATGCAATCTGAATAGTCCAGACCGTGTTGATGACTCCCACTATGTCAAGGACCTTGGAGTACTCATCTCTAGTGACCTAAGTGCCAGAGCCCACTGTAACCACGTAGCCAAAAGGGAATCCTCCATTGTATTTGCAACAGAATTCCTTATGCCACCAGACCTGAAATTTTAGGCATAGACAACACAGAACTACACCGCCTTCAGTCCGATCCAAGTATAATATATGAAATCATACATTGCAATGTCCTACCAGTCAATGAATACCACAGCCTCAACCATAACAACACAAGAGCACACAATAGATACAAACTCAAGGTTAATCGACCAAACTTGATTGCAGGAAATACGACTGCAGCAACAAGAGTGGTCAATGTCTGGAATCCTCTACCTGACTCTGTGGTTTCTTCCCCAAACCCCAAAACTTTTAACCTCAGACTGTCTACTATTGACCTCACCCCTTTCCTAAAAGGTCTGTAAGGAGGGTGTATAAGTGCACCAACGTGCCTACCGTCCCTGTCCTACTGTTTCATGTGTGTGTGTGTGTGTATATATATATATATATACACACACACACACATATTTTTCTTATATGCATCCATGTATCCATAACTATGTTCTATACTTACACCCATTATCTGGTGAGCAACGTGCAAACCAAATAAAACACAATAAGTCCACGAAAGGACCCGCCCCGCCCAAAGAAGCGGGGATCCCAGGCGGAGGAAGCAGGAAGCGCGCAGGGGAGGCCGGAGCTTCTCGGGGCTTTAAAGGAGGCCGCCCCCTCCCCTCCCCTCCCCTCCCGAGGAGGCCACGGGGGAGGGGGCAGCCTTAGAGGACCCCCCCTTCTCCCCCCCCCATTCAGCCCCCCCGGCGGGGCAGCCCAAGCGGGCGCCTCCCTCCTCCAAGCGGCCCCGGCGGAGCTTCCCAAAGGGCGCCACTCCGGAGCGGCTCCGGTGGGCCCAACGCGGGTTTTGGGGGGGGACGAAGGGCGCCTCCCTTACCGGAACCGGGTCCGCCACGCCCGCCGGGCGCCCCGCGAGCCCCGCCGTCCTCGGGCCCGTCCGGGAAGGGAGCGCGAGTCGCCCGCGCAGCCGCCGCGCCCAAGTCCGGCCCCGCCCTGCGCAAGGCCCACGTGGCTGGGGGGAGACACGTGACCGGGAGGGCGTGGCCGGGCGGCCCTGCGTGGCCAGCTCAACGTCATACGCGGCCCCGCCCCTCCCAGCCGTCGCTTCTCCCGCCCAGCCTCGACGTCACTCTCGGTCTGTCAAGATCTCTGATAGGGCGCCCTCCGGTGGCTCTTTTGGGCATTGCAGGCTGAAAAGGGGCCATTAAGACCATTTATAGTGCTGGGGAAGCAAGTGTCGCCCTCGGTGGCTCTTTTGGGCATTCAGGCTGAAAAGGGCCATTAAGACCATTTATAGTGCTGGGAAGCAAGTGTCGCCCTCCGGTGGCTCTTTTGGGCATTGCAGGCTGAAAAGGGGCCATTAAGACCATTGAAGCAAGTGTCGCCTCCGGTGGCTCTTTTATAGGCTGTAAAGGGACCATTAAGACCATTTATCGTGCTAGGGAAGCAAGTGTCGCCCTCCGGTGGCTCTTTTTGGGCATTGCAGGCTGAAAAGGGACCATTAAGACCATTTATAGTGCTGGGGAAGCAAGTGTCGCCCTCCGGTGGCTCTTTTTGGGCATTGCAGGCTGAAAAGGGACCATTAAGACCATTTATAGTGCTGGGAAGCAAGTGTCGCCCTCCGGTGGCTCTTTGGGGCATTGCAGGCTGAAAGAGACCATTAAGATCATTCTTAATGCTGGGTAAGCAAGTGTCGCCTCCGGTGGTTTTGGGCATATGGAAGATGTGACCTAAATTTATAGTGATGGGGAAGCAATGGTGCCCTCCGGTGGCTCTTTTGCATTGCAGGCTGAAAAGGGACCATTAAGACCATTTATAGTGCTGGGCCCATTTGAGGCCTTTTCCTCCCAGAGGCTCAAGGGAAGCCCCTGCAGCCTTGGGAGGCTGAAAACGGGCCTTCCAGAAATGCCAGAAGCGATGAAACGGGCCCGTCTCTTTGGCTTCCAGAGGCTACAGAAGCTTCCCTTGAGCCTCTGGGAGGAAAAGGCCTCAAATGGGTCGAAAATCAGCAGGGAGGCGCCCAGTGCAGGGAAGGGGGCGGTGGTGGGGATCGCATGCACGTGCGCAGGGGATGTGGGGGTGCCACACGCATTGCCTTCTGGGTGCTGGCATGCCAGCGCACGCACAATCTTCAGCACAGGAGTCCAAAAAGGTTAGCCACCATTGGCCTAAGTTCTAATCCAGGGGTCCTTCCAACCTGACAGCTTTAAGACTTGTGGGACTTCAACTCCCAGAATCCCTCCTCCTCCCGTCAGGAATTCTGGGAGTTGAAGCCCCACAAGTCTTAAACGTGCCAAGTTTGAAGACCCTTGTCCTAGTCAGTGGTTAAGGTGGTTATTCTTAGGAGAGGACAATAGGAGGCGTTTGTGTGTGTGTGTGTGTGTGTCCACTCTAAGTATCCTCTTCCCTTCAACGCATGTCCGTTCCAAAGGATTCTGATCTTGTCAACATGAATATTAAAACTTGGAGCAGAAGTACAGTCTTTCTAAAAACAAGCCCAACTCTGCCTTTTCAAACCGCTTTGCCTTCCCTTTTTATCTTGCAAGCCCGTAAAAGTAGAGAAGAACCAAGATTCCTTCATCTTTTTAAAATCTCTATTTGATCTTTTTGCCATGTAATCGGCTAGTTCAAATTTAAGCTAAAATATAGATTATATATATATAGATATATAGATTTTAAAAAAAGCTTTTCAGGACATTTCAATACAAGCATCTCACTCGCACACAAAAAAGAAAAGAAAAAAAAAACCCTGGGGGAGGGGGGAGAAAAAAGGAGGAAAAATAAAATCAAACTTCCGCCGTCAACAAATATCGCATCCAACTCAGAGAAACACAGACACGCATGCACGCACGTGGAGGGAGTGATAGCTGCTTTCTTTTAAAGTCACCAAAGCACAATATAAATACAGAGGGGGGTGTGTGTGTGTGCGCGCGTGAGAGAGAGAGAAAGAGAGAACTCGTTTTCCCCGTGGTAATAAAAATACATTCTTTACAATTAAAATTGTAACTAGTGCAAGTCCTTGGCCGAGCCGGCCGCTTCGTCTCCTCGGAGTCCATCAGGAGGACGTGAGAGGCAGCTCATACTTGAAGATCACGCTGAAGATCTTCCCGCCCAGGCGGTCGGCCAGCCAAGAATTCTTCAGCACCGCCAGCTTCAGGCTCTCGCATTTCAGCTTGGCGTGGTAGTTGGTGTGGATAGCCCGGCCCATCCCTTCGATGATCACCAGGTCGGTCTTACGCTCTCGCACCAAGCTGGCCAGGCCCTTGTCCAGGCGGCTGTGGGAATCGAGAAGGTGGGAAGGGGTTAAACGACTGTGGAAAGGGAGCAGGGGGCTCAAATTGTGTTGCTCTTTTTTTGTTTTGTTTAATAAAAGAGTTTTTTTTTTCTAAGGACAAACACTTCATCTTCCATTATTTGCCAACCTGCCTCCCATGGAGGACCTGTGTCCTGCAGGAGTCCAGAAGAGGGCTGGGAAAATGTCTACTGACCCCTCACACATCCCAGACATAAATTGTTTCAACTCCTTCCCTCAAAACGACG
>NC_142007.1:2041184-2053684 GCF_049901715.1 Pseudonaja textilis | reverse complement strand
TTGCCCGTCGTGTCAACTTTGGCAGAGGAGTGACGGGGTGTGACCAACGTGGGTGCTTCCAGCCAGTTCTCCAGGTGCTTGTGAAGTCGGTTGGCCGTGTTTGTATGCCTGTGTGTGTGTGTGTGTTTTGGGGGGGAAGGCGCATAGAAGAAGGGCCCATCCTGCTACATAACCTCCCCGTGAAATCTCTGTTTATTTTTGCTCAGGTGACTTGCAGCCACAGAAAGGCGATGAGGAATTAAAAAATAAAATAATCTTGGCACGAACCCATTATGCTTTCTCACCCGGCGTGTCTGTTGACTCGGGCATCATCAATTATCTTGTTGACTTTGTCGGGTGGGGTGGCGTTTCTCCCCACCCCCCACTTGGCCCTTTGAACAGCCCCCACCCCACCCTGGCCTCGTTCAAGTTGTCCTTTGCAACATGGGTATTTGAGTGGTCAGGCTGCCCAAGCGGCCGCATATTCCTTCCCTCGTTGCTACCGGAAATTAGCCGTGACCTCCGTCATCCGTCGATACCTGATTTAGGGGCCTCGGGGCTGATCCGACCACAGATTTGAAGGTGTATCTTCCTTAGCAAATAGGGCAATTTCAACTGCACCATGCCTGGGTTCATAAACTTTACTACGCAGACAACACTTTGGTGTGGTGATCAGGGTACACTTGACAACTTGCACCGCAACAGAACTGCGATTCAGAGAGTTGGTTTCTGGGCCAGAACCTGTTTGAACTTGTACACGTTTGAGATCTTGGCCGTTTGATGTTTTCCTGACAATGTCTTAATCGTACAAGTAGACCTCAACTTCATGACCACAGCCGATCTCCAAATTTACGTTGCTTAAGGGGGAGATCAGTCGAGTGAGTTTCGTCACTTTTTTGTCGACTCTTTTCTGGCCGTGTCGGTGAAGTGAATCCCCGCAGTCGCTAAATTAGGAACACCGTTGTTAAGCAAATCCGGTTTTCCCCACCGGCTTTTGGACGGTTGGAAGGTTGCAAACTGGGATCCCGGGACTCTGCGGCCATTGTAACATGTGAACCCCTTGCCAAAAAGGGTCTAGAATTTTGGATCGTGCGACCACGGGGATGCCCCGCGTGTGGAAAAATAGCAATGAATCCCTTTTCCCAGCGCCGTCTCCACTTTGAGTGGTCCCTAAATGAACTGTCATAAGGCGAGGACTTGCCTGCATGCCTTATTTTATGCTATTTTATTTTTATGCTTGCATAAAATCACTCGTTTTCCTAGACGGACTTGAGATTCAAAGGAGGCCAAACGACGCAGCCTGACAAACTCGTATGCAAAAAAAAAAAAAAAAATGAGCCAGAAGGTTTCGCCTCCATCCGTTGCGAAGTTGCTAGACGCAATCTTTAATTTCTTTTTTTTTTTTATAATAAATTTTATTGAATAAACTTTAAAAACAATTGAACACAGTGCAAACTTTCTTAGGCCATCATTTTGGCCATACAAACTATAGTATAAAGATACACATAATAATTATATACACATTTACAACCATCTTTTGTACTCATGCATTCGTATCTTCGGGTATTTGTCCATTATATTCGATTCTCTTTGGTTTCTTTCATTCCTATAAAGCATCAACCCTTTCTTTCTTTTTTCTTGATTCTAGCCATCGATACATTTTACTCCAGGCTTCATAATACTCTGTCTCACCCTTATCTTTGATTTCTAAAGTTAGTCTGTCCATCTCTGTACAGAGTAATATTTTCCTTATTATTTCACTTTCTGTAGGGGTATCTTCATTCTTCCAGTTTTGGGCACACACCAATCTCGCAGCTCTTATTATACGTATCATTAAATATATTGTTCCTACAATCTTTAATTCCTTAACGCCCGAACTAATCCCACCCCCCTCCCTTCTCTTGATTGTCCCAGCTTTGGACTGTTCAAAGAGAAGGAAAAAAGCAGATTGATTTTGACTGAAATAAAATCAGTTGAACGTGGAAGGAGGCCCTGAGTTTGCAAGGGATCCCATCCCAGGGCAAAGTCCCGGTTCTCTCGCCCCTCTTTGTAAGGTTGCTGGGGTGGAAAGTGGGGTTTCTTTGAGCCTTCGGCGTGGTCTTGCCACCCACCTCGTGACCTGCCTGGTGTGGAAACCCGGAGGCTTGTACGGTTGTGAGTCCCTCCGGGGGCTTCTGCCAAAGCGTCTGGAGCGTAAGTTTGAGCCAAGCCTCACTTTAGTCTCCCACGGTTTTGAACCCGTGCCTAAAATGCTTGAGCTCGGAGGAAGAGGCAGAGCTGGCCCGGATGCCAACGGTAATAGAAACTTCTCAGGCATTGGATTCTTCATTTGGTTTGGCAGTATCGTTTTGGACAGCCAGGGGAATTTAAATAGAGGAGGAGGAGGAGGGGGGGGAGAAGGAGAAGGAGAAGAAGAAGGAGAAGGAGAAGGAGAAGGAGAAGAAGAGAAGGAGGAGGAGGAGGAGAAAAAGAAGAAGAAGGAAGAAGAAGAAGAAGAAGAAGAAGAAGAAGAAGAAGAAGAAGAAGAAGAAGAAGAAGAAGAAGAAGAAGAAGAAGAAGAAATAATAGAGGAACAAAAAGAAGACAATGAAGAAGAAAAAGAAATAGGAGAAGAAGAGGAAGAGGAAGAAGAAGAAGAAGAAGAAGAAGAAGAAGAAGAAGAAGAAGAAGAAGAAGAAGAAGAAGAAGAAGAAGAAGAAGAAGAAGAAGAAGAAGAAGAAAGACAACCTCCAAACTTCCAGACTGCTCTCCAGAAGCTTAACAAAGTTGGAAGGGACCTTGTAGGTCATCTAGTCCAACCTCCCACCCAAACAGGAGACACTGTACCATTTCTGACAGAGGACAGTCTGGTCTCTTCTTGGAAGCTTCCAAGGATGAAGCTCCCACAACTTCCAAAGGCAACTTCTGTTCCATGGGTTGATTGTTCTCACTGTCAGAATTTTTTTCCCTTATTTCCTTGGTCAGTTTCCATCCATTATTCCCTTGTCTGGCCTTCAGGTGCCTTGGAGAATAGCCTGACCCCTTCCTCCTCTCTGGGGCAGCCCCTCAAATACTGGAAGGCTGCTCTCCTGCCTCCCCTGGTCCTTCTCTTCCCTAGACAAGCCAAGCCCAATTCCTGCAACCGTTCATCGTGTGTTTCAGCCTCCAGTCCCCTCATCATCCTCTTCTCTGCACTTTTTCTAGAGCCTCAACCTCTTTTTTTTTTAATAGTGTGGTGACCAAAACCAGACGCAGTACTCTAGGTGTGGCCTTACTAAGGCTTTATAGCGTGGTATTAGCACCTCCCTTGATCTTGGGCGGTTGCCAACCTTCTGCCAAGGAACTTGGGCCCCCTCTGCTACTTTGCCCCAAGTCTCCCAAATGGATCTTGCCCAAAATTTAAGAAAGGACCGAGCATGCCTTAAAAAGAACCCCCCCGCAGACCCCCAATGCCCCAATCCTACATCAGGACATCTGGAGCCTAGTTTATACACCAGGAGGAAGAGAGGAGAGATTTTCATTCACGGGCCAAAAGAAAGAAAAAAGAAAAGAAAAGAAAAAAAGGAAGGAATTGCCAGAGTTAAAAAGTGCTTTTTCTGCAAAAACCACACCACCTTCGCCAGAAGAGCGGAGGCTTAAATGGCGCAAATCCCCTATTCCACTCGGTGCGTTTCGGGCCATGACTATATTTTTCTTTTCTTTTTTTTCCTTTTTTCTGCTCCGGCTTGCCTTAAAAGCCGGGGCCGTGTTTATTTTCTTTCCAGCCCCCGTTTTTCTTGCATTAATATGTGTTTGGATAAAAGTGCTTTTTGAAAAAATAGAAGGGAAGGAGGAGGCAGAAAGAAGGGCCTTTCCTGTTTGACTCAACCAGGCCAGCCGCCGAAAACTTCTGCGTGGTTTTTTTTTTTTTTTCCATTGAGCCGAGGGTTAAAAAAGCAGATTTTTTTTAAAAAAAAATCCCCCCCCCCTCCCTAAAGTAAGTTTTACACTTGCAGGGTTTTTGTTGTTGTCTTTTTTAAACACGGGGCCAGGCTTCATTTTAACTCGGTTTCCCAAATCCGTTCGGTGTCCCCATCCCGGCCTCCCTCTCATTCAGACCAGACAATTCTTGGCGGGCCTGCAACGCGTCTCCATTGATCCGAATCGATGCTGGGGCATTGAACTTGACGCTGTTAAATGGACCGGCTGAAACAATCCATCGGGTGGGATTCTGCAGACTTGACGTGAATTGCTTCAGAGGAGAACGGAATAGGCTTGGAAGGGACCTTGGAGGTCTTCTAGTCCAACCCCCTGCTTAGGCAGGAAACGTTCTACACCACGTCAGGCAAAGGGCTGTCCGATCTTTTCTGGAAAACCTCCAGTGTGGGAGCATTGACAATGCCTGGAGGCAGGTTGTTCCACTGGTTAATTGTCCTCACTTTCCGCCTATTTCTCCTTAATTCCAGGTTGTGTCTCTCCTTAGTTAGTTTCCATCTGTTGCTTCTTGTCCTGCCTTCAGGGGCTTTGGAGAATTGGTTGACCCCCAAATCTTCTTTGTGGCAGCCCCTGAGATATTGGAACACTCCTCCTCCTCCTCCTCTTCCTCCTCCTCTCTTCTTCCTCCTCCGCTTCCTCTTCTTTCTCTTCTTCTTCCTAATTCTAATTCTTCTAATTCTAATTCTTCTTCTCCTCCTCCTCCTCCTTCCTCCTCTTTCTCTCCTCCTCCTCCTCCTCCTCCTCTCTTCTTCCTCCTCCGCTTCCTCTTCTTTCTCTTCTTCTTCCTAATTCTAATTCTTCTAATTCTAATTCTTCTTCTCCTCCTCCTTCCTCCTCTTTCTCTCCTCCTCCTCCTCCTCTCTTCTTCTTCTTCTTCCTCATCCACTTCCTCTTCTTTCTCTTTTTCTTCCTAATTCTAATTCTTCTAATCCTCCTCCTCTTTCTCCTGGCTAGAAGAGCTGACTTTACCAGTTGCATTTTAGTACACACACACACACACACACACACACACACACACACACACACACACTGAGCACAGATATGTTGAGCAGGGGGAATTTTGTCAAGAAAAGTATCCCGATTCAAAATATGAAAGCGAACAGTTAGCAACGTCTCCAGAACCCCGCTTTCTTTCTTATTCCCTTCCTTCCTTCCTTCCTCCCTTTGCTTCCCTTCCTTGGGTAAAGCTCTGGCTTTTGTTGTTGTTGTAGATTATTGTGTTTGCCTTCCTGGCTGATAAATTATACGTTTCCTTCAATGTCAATGTACAAGTGGGGCAGATAAAAGAGACAAAGGGCAGATTTTTCTCGGGTTACGTAAGTGACTTTTCCCAGGTAAAGCGACTCAGTTGTTCATAACTTGACCTCTCGACCTCCCTTAATGGCTGGCAAACTATCGGGCTTTCTCCTTCGGCAATCTTCATTAAGCACTGTTATGCAACTGGCTAATTACCCCTTTACCAGGGACAAGCCTGGCTGAACCGGTTGCTGGGAAGGTGGGGTGAGGTGAAGAGACAGAAGCGGGGAGGAGAAGGCCATACTAGAGGACCTCTGAGGTCCCTTCCAGCTCTGTTCTGATTGACTGATTAATTGAAGTGGTCTGGGGTCTCCTGCTCGACTAGAAGACCTCGCAGGTCCCTTCCAGCTCTGTGTTTGATGTATCTGTCTTGAGATTGTTCCTCTCTGGCCAAGGCAACTTGCTGGTTTGGAGGACTCTTTCTTTTTTTTTTTTCT
Source organism: Pseudonaja textilis (assembly GCF_049901715.1). Classification (NCBI taxonomy): domain Eukaryota; kingdom Metazoa; phylum Chordata; class Lepidosauria; order Squamata; family Elapidae; genus Pseudonaja; species Pseudonaja textilis. Next base: position 2,048,018 of record NC_142007.1, on the reverse strand, counting down.
TTTTTTCGTCAATTGGGATTCTATCTACCTGTTGAACCAGGATTAGGCAGGAAAGATAGAAAACCCAAGTAGGGTTCTGTATTCTAGTGTGTCTTTTGGGGGAGACATAGATTTGGGGTCAATCTTACGAGGAATCTCACGGTTTTACTCTGGAACTATGAAACCGACGACAACAACCCAACTTGTGATGAGGAGATATCTTTGAATGATAGACTCCCAAGACTAGAAGGCACCTTGGAGGTCCTAAACTTGACTAGGCATCATAGAATCCCACAAGTAGAAGGCACCTTGGAAGTACTGGTGATGTCTAGGCATCTTAGAATAGAACTTAGAACAAGGATAGGTTTGGAAGGGACCTTAGAGGTCTTCTAGTCCAACCCCCTGCTCAAGCAGAAGACCGCAGACCATTCCAGTCTCCTCTTGAAAACCTCCAGCACCCACAACTTCTGGAGGCAGCTTCAAATTGTTCTCCCAGCCAGGACATCTCTCCTGAGTCATGGAAACTTGGTGGTATTGAATTGGTCATGACTGGATGTCATAGAATCGTAGAATCTAGGGCTAGAAGGGATCTTGGGGTGCTGACTGATCATGACTTTGAATCATAGAGTCCTAGGGCTAGGAAGACTTGGGTTGGGGGGGGTATCTTTTGGGCCAATCTCCTGATCCAAAGAGACAATTCCCGACCTTTGCTTGACCTCCCACAATGGAGGCTTCACCATTTCCAAGAGGTAAGCCATTGCTTGGCTTAACCACTATTATGGTCTGGAATTTCCTTTTCTGTCCCTGCCTCCTCTGCCTTCGAAGCAGGGATGGATGGTTTTGCTCCAGAGGCACCGAGCCAAAGTACGAAGAAAAATATTGCATTTTTTTTTTTTTCCTAAGAGGGCAGAAGGCAACTATTCTACAGCAACTATTTTGATTGCCTTTTATTCGCTGGCATTGCAATCCACGGGCTTATTTAACGGCCGTCTTTCTGAAAACAAACATTTCTCTTCTTGGAAAAAAAGTTCCCGGGGAAACTGTCGAAAAGTGAAAAAGGAGCCGAGAGGAAAGGTTTGCCCTGCGACTGCAAATGATTTGTCGGGGGAAAAAAAAATGCAGATATTTACACAGACATCCGAGACGGAGGATATGGAATAAATTCTAGATTTTTTTTTTCTCCAGACGGATCAGATGTAAAATCATTTGGCAGCCAAGGGGCATCTTATCTTATCTTACTCCCAAGATCATCTTGGTTGCTTCTGTCGCTTCTTGCTGTAGCCTTGCGTTGTGATTTCTTGATCATCACACTGGGCGAGGAAAGGGAGGGAAGGATTGAAAGCGATTTTTTTCCTAAGGAGGGGGAAATTAGAGAGAAGGAGGGAGGGAGAGAAGGGGAGAGAGAGAGAGAAGGAGGGAGGGAGGGAGAGAGAAGGAGGGAGGGAGGGAGGGAGAGAGAGAGAGAGAAGGAGGGGAGAGAGGAAAAGAGGGAGAGAGAGAGAAGGAGGGGGAAATTAGAGAGAAGAAAGGAGGGAGAGATGGAGAGAGAGAGAGAAGGGGAGAGAGAGAGAGAGAAGGAGGGAGGGAGGGAGAGAGAGAAGGAGGGAGAAAAGAGGAAAAGAGAGGAGGGAGGGAGAGAAGGAGGGAGGGAGAGAGAGAGAGAGAAGGAGGGAGGGAGAGAGGAAAAGAGGGAGAGAGAGAGAAGGAGGGAGGGAGAGAGAGAGAAGGAGGGAGGGAGAGAAAGAGAGAGAGAGAGAAGGAGGAGAGAGAGAGAGAAGGAGGGAGGGAGGGAGAGAGAGAAGGAGGGAGGAAAAGAGGAAAAGAGAGGAGGGAGGGAGAGAGAAGGAGGGAGGGAGAGAGAGAGAGAGAAGGAGGGAGGGAGAGAGGAAAAGAGGGAGAGAGAGAGAAGGAGGGAGGAGAGAGAGAGAAGGAGGGAGGGAGAGAAAGAGAGAGAGAGAGAAGGAGGGAGGGAGAGAGGAAAAGAGGCAGAGAGAAGGAGGGAGGAGGAGAGAGAGAGAGAGAGAGAAAGAGAAAGAAAGGAAAAAAACAAATCTTGGCGTCACATCAGGCCAGCAATAGAAATACGGGGCCTCGTGTGGAGATGGACAGATTAAAAATAAAAGAAAAAGAAGACGCAGAATAGTACTTGATAGGGAATAAATTGTATGATAGGTGAAAGACAAGGGGTAGAAGTTAGAGAAAGAAAACGATGGATGTTTTTATTAAAAACAGAGATGGTGTATAACTGTAATATTACTGCATATGATATTTTAAGTCTTCTTATTAGAAAATGGGACAATATTTTTTTATAATGCTAGCTATGGTTCTTATCCTTTGTAAATAACAGACTCGGACAAAATGCTGTATTCAAAAATGTTTATGTATACAAATTTTAATAATAATAATAATAATAATAATAATAATAATAATAATAATAATAATAATAATAGAATGGCACTGTAAAAAAAAGAAAAGAAATATGGGACCCTGATTAGCATCTTTCCTGCCGAAAAAGGGGTCGCGTTTTTCAGTTCGCCGTATTCTTCTTCTTCTTCGCCTCGCCATCGTTATTTCGGTCCTCATTGTGTGCCGATTTTCACAGCTCTCCCCGCCCCCCCCCCTTTTACTCCTGTTTTGCAAGCCGGGGGGGGAACCTGTGGCATTGTTGGCCCGCACACTTGTTCCAACCCTCGTGCCCTTCCATCTGTTGTCCTTTTTCCTTCCTCCCCGATACAAACGGGCGTTTCCGCTTGGCAAGGCCCGAGCGGCAGCCACCGATGTGCAGGAATGGCAGCGTCTGGAAAAAAAAAAAAGAATCGCCCCTAAAACCTCCCCAGAGGAAATGGGTGAATTAAACCAGGAGGAAAGGAAGACCGCCAGAAACGTGCGGTTGCATGGTTTCCCCCCTGCCCTCTGGGCCCAAAATTAAGAAATTGGGGGGGGCGAGGGGGGGGGCAGGGCCGGGGAAGGGCTTTACATAAAGCTGTTTGGCCCATTGGACCGAGTCGATTGTTCCTTTCGGGGCTTGGGGGAAAACCGAAGGCTCGACTTGCAAAATTTGCTTAGGCCTGGAAAAAGGAACTTGGGTTGTTGGGATGCTCTGTTGTGGTTAAATGTCTGCGTCGAGTCTCAATTATTCACAGGATTAGGATGGGATGGGATAGAATAGGATAGGATAGGGGCACGGAAAGAATAGAGTGGAATGGAGTAGAGAAGAGGGGAATAAGAGAGGAGAGGGGAGGATAATCAGTTTGAAAGGGACCTTGGAGGTCTTCTAGTCCAGCCCCCTGCTTAGGCAGGAAACCCTACACTCTTTCAGACAAATGGTTATCCAATCTCTTCTTTAAAATTTCCAGTGTTGGAGCATTTACAACTTCTGGTGGCGAGCTGTTCCACTGGTCCATTGTTCTCACCGTAAGAGAATTTCTCCTTGGTTCTAAGTTGCTTCCCTCCTTGATTAGTTTCCACCCATTGCATAGAATGGAATAGAATAAAGTACAGCAATAGGATAGGATAGGATAGGATAGGATAGGATAGGATAGGATAGGATAGGATAGGATAGGATATTGGAATGAAGAATAGAATAGAAAGTAAAATAGAAAGAATAAAAATATGGAATAGAATAGAATAGAGTAGAATATAGAAAATAAGAATAGAATGGAATAGAATAGAATAGAATAGAATAGATATTGGAATGAAGAATAGAATAGAAAGTAAAATAGAAAGAATAAAAATATGGAATATAATAGAATATAGAATAGAGTAGAATATAGAAAATAAGAATAGAATAGAATAGAATAGAATAGAATAGATTTTGGAATGAAGAATAGAATAGAATAGATATTGGAATGAAGAATAGAATAGAAAGTAAAATAGAAAGAATAAAAATATGGAATAGAATAGAATAGAGTAGAATATAGAAAATAAGAATAGAATGGAATAGAATAGAATAGAATAGAATAGAATAGAATAGATATTGGAATGAAGAATAGAATAGAAAGTAAAATAGAAAGAATAAAAATATGGAATATAATAGAATATAGAATAGAGTAGAATATAGAAAATTAGAATAGAATAGAATAGAATAGAATAGAATAGATTTTGGAATGAAGAATAGAATAGAATAGATATTGGAATGAAGAATAGAATAGAAAGTAAAATAGAAAGAATAAAAATATGGAATAGAATAGAATAGAGTAGAATATAGAAAATAAGAATAGAATGGAATAGAATAGAATAGAATAGAATAGAATAGAATAGATATTGGAATGAAGAATAGAATAGAAAGTAAAATAGAAAGAATAAAAATATGGAATATAATAGAATATAGAATAGAGTAGAATATAGAAAATTAGAATAGAATAGAATAGAATAGAATAGAATAGAATAGAATAGAATAGAATAGAATAGAATAGAATAGAATAGAATAGATTTTGGAATGAAGAATAGAATAGAAAGTAAAACAGAAAGAATAGAAATATGGAATATAATAGAATATAGAATAGAGTAGAATATAGATATTTAAGAATAGAATAGAATAGAATCCATCAGTGGTGTCAACTTTAATGGAATTTTAAGTCTTAATTGTCCCAAAGGTGCTTTGCAAAAGGCAATTCGACTTACTTGTTTTTTTATTTTAGTTTCCCTTGAACGTTTTTCACCGCCATGGAACCCTTCCGACTCGTTCATTCTGCCTCTCTGCCTCCTCCTTCCCTTCTGAAGTGCCCCCTTTCCTTGTAAAACACCCCATTTTTCTATCGGGTTTTCTTCCTGCCTTTACACAAGCAATTCCCCCCCCCCCCACCGTGCCCTTCTCCCTCTCCAACCACGTCCTTTTTTTGTGAGCAGGTTTCCTTAATGTATGCATTGTTTGAGTTGCAAACCACATAGCCCAACTCTCCCAAATTATGGGTTTTGGCCTGCAAAACGGGTTCTGCTTTGTGTCTAGTTTGGGGGTGGCGGGAACATACATTTGGAGTAAGATGCTCCAGAAACCAAGAGTAGAAGCGGTTTTTTTTTCTTCTCTCCACCATCCTGTAAACCCCCTCAGAAATCCCGCTGAGCAAACACAGACAGTCCTCAACCCTATGACTACAAATTTGTGTTGCTAAGTGAGACAGAGACGTGTGAAGCAGGATGTGCCCTATTGAACGACCTTTTGTGCCCCCGTTGTTAAGCGAACCCTTGCAGCTGTTAAATTCGATCACGCGCTTGTGAAGGGAGTCTGGCTTTGCTGGTCGCAAAAGTGGATTACATCTCATACACACACACATACACACACACACACTGTGACCGTCGTAAATATGAGTCAGTTGCCAATTTTGCGTGACACAAAAATAACACAGTCACCAAAGTAGAATAAATTCCCTTTAATGCCTCCAACTTGGTCCCCAGTGTCCAATTATCCCCGGCTGGATATCAAACTCTTCCAAAAACAGTCTACGAAGGGCAGAAATGCAGTCCGAACCCAAAATAAAGATAATTAGAAATTAAAAAAACAACAACACAGACCACACTGAAGTAATTAACATGGCAGGCCAGGATGTTAAATTGCAGACTTTCAAAGGATAAAAGTTGGGGAGATGCCAAAACCCAGATAATCCTGGACACAGATAATGCATGCTTTGCTTCCAGCAACTTTGCCATGCTCCATCTTCCCAGCTGCAGCCCACGAAGGGGATCAAGGCCCCTTCCTCCCCCGTAAACCACATTGGTCCCTTCTCTGTTCCTCCCGGCATGCCCTAGGATGAAGAGGGGATGATCCTGCGTCTTCCTCTGAAGGCCCAGCCAGACTGTGCCCGTCCCCCGTTTCTTCCACAGCTACCGGAGCCACGGTCCCACTTCCTGTCAGCTGCTCAATCTCCCCCTCAGAATCAGACTCCAACAAGGGCGTGACATGAAACGAACAGTTGTGGGTCGAGGGCCACCCGCAATGAAAAAAATATTATTTTGGCTCCCGCAGAGTAAGTGATAGATCTAAAACGAAAGCTGACCAAAGTGTAGGATTCATTTAAGGCAGAAAAACGTGTGGACGACTCAACCCTCTTCCCTTCATGAATAGGAAGAATTTAAGATTTTTTTGGGGGGGAATAAATGCCACCTAGGAAGGCGAAACGGACCAATGAATTGCAGCTAGTCCTCAACCTACAACAATTCATTTAAGGACCATTCAAAGTCACAACGACGCCGGGGAAAAAAAGTGAATTATGACCCTTTTTCACAGTGAAAAACCTTTGCAGCCCCCCCACGCTCGCGCGACCAAAATCCAGGTGCTCGGTTCATATTTACAACCGCCGCTTTGTCCCGGGGGAGGAAACACGTCATGCAATCCCCTCTGGCCCCCTTCCATCAACAGGGGAGGCCAGATTCACTTAACAACCGCACGGGAGTCGCTTGAACGACGGCGGCGGGGTGGTGGTGGGGAAATCGTAAAACGGGGCAGGGCTCCCTTAACAAGCGTCTCTCTTTAACGGCAGAAATTTTGGACTCCCTTCTGGGCATAAGTCCAGGACTGCCTCTCCTCGCCTCCCCCTTTAAACTGGCAAGGTTGGGAAGGAGAAAGCTATTCCGTGGTTCACGTGCGAAAGCAAATATAATGGGATCGCGGGGAGAAATCGATGCGATATATTAGCATCGGGGCATATTTCTCATCGTCCTTCCGCCCACTTCCCCGAGAATATCCCGTGATGAATTTGCAAATGGCTCCAGATTATGATAGACCCTTCATTATTTATCCCCTCTCAACCCCGGCACCTTCCATTAGAGACTACAGTGATAAATGCACGAATAAAATGCGAAGGGGGAAAAAAGAAAAGAAAAGAAAGAAAAAAAAAAGAAAGAAAAGAAAAGCCTAGC